>NW_012130122.1:965988-981740 GCF_000143395.1 Atta cephalotes | reverse complement strand
ATATATATATGAAAATTGAAAAGTATCGTATGAAAGTTTTATATGTGCAGTAAAACTCATAAAGAATTATATTATAAATATTTTTATTTTTGTGAAGGAATACGAGTTTATTAAATTTTTTGTTTTTATATATGCTTCAGATTTTTTAACCTATTGTCAAAATGAGTATAATTCGAAATTGAAGATACGTGAAGAGCAGGTTGAAGGCCGTCGCCTTCGATTAGAAGAAAAAAAAGCTATACTTGAGAAAATGGAAAACCTACCAGTTCTGGTACCTACAAAGCCTGAAAGGAAAGAAAAAAAGCTGGAACGAATGCAAGGAGCGAAACGTTCAGAGCAAGAACAAGAATCGGAACAATTACCTTATCTGCCAACACCAGATGAAATTATTCTACAGAGAGAAGGTACCTATCCGATATACATTCATTAAAATTTTGAATCCTTTATTAAAAATAATTTATATTATTATATTTCAGCATATGTTAAAAAGATAATATTTAAATATATTAAAAAACTTCTACACTGTATTTAGTATACCATAGTAATATATTGTTAATATAAATGTAATAAAAACAAGATAAAAAAAAGATAAAAGAAAAAAAGCTAAAAATTTTATTTAAATGCCTTTTCTAATTAAAAAAATTGAAATCTCTAGATGTTCAACTTTACAGGAATTAATTCTTCTTTATATTAATTTATTTAATTTTATTGAATCCTATTCCATCTTAAAATTAATGTAATAATGAAGTTATTCTAGTAAATGTTTATTTTTCTTGTTTTTAGAAGAATCTCGAAAGGAAATTAGAAAATTGTTATTCACACGCTGCGAAAAGACAGAGATAAATTTACGAAAATACAAAATACTTGGTGGCGTTTTACACATCGATTTAGTTTATCAGCCACCGCAACCAAAAGATATGAGAAGAGATATTATGCTTACCACATGTAAGCAATAATTATTTTGATATAGTAATTTGTCACATAATTGTGTTGTTAATGTTATCATTAAATGTTAACATTATTTTGTTTGCAGTGCAAATTCCTAAAGAATTGAAATCTGTACCATTTTACAAGCCATATAAAGCGCCGCCTCCGGCACCAGATTCTGAAAGAACACCAGAAATAATCGAAGCAGAAATGAAAGCTTTAGAGGCTGCAATGGAGGCATTGGCTCTAATAACTTTAAAGTATATTTTTTTGATAAATTAATTATAAATAAAAATTGAATACAACAATAGTAAAATATAATTTAAAAAATTATTAGTATATCAACTTCAAAATAGTTTTTCGAAAATATATTAAACATTTTCAAAATTTCTGTTGATATCGATAAATTTTTTATTACAAATTGGATTATTTATTACAATTTCGATTAATTTTCGAGTTGGAAATAAAAAAAAATAAGATTGAAAAAAATGATGATTCGATCTTTAAAAAGATGATTCGAAAAAAATCTTTAAAATATAAGATTTGTATATCACACATATGTATACAGAAAAATATTGAAAAAATGTATCAAGCTCTCATTACATTCCCATTATGTACATTTTTTATTACTCTAAAAAAATATTGAAATTTTAGCTCAAGTTTCGAATCGACAACTTTTTAATCTTAACAATTTCGAAATGATAACATTTCAATGAATTATTTTATTATGGATAAATAATTAAAAAATCAATAATTCTAACGACGATGTAACGCATAATCAAAATGTAATGCAGAATGACGAATTATAATTATAAGAACAGAATAATTATATATAATAATAATATGTAATATTATTATTATTATTATTATTATTATATATAATTATATATATAATTAATAATAGAATACTGTACATGTCTTTTTAAATAAATAAAAGTTTTAAATTTTATGCCGCTATTATATACAAAAAAATTTCTCATTTCCAATTGTTTAATACATTTATACTGAATCACGTTCCATCAATTACATTTTTACAGACTTCCCAGCTCTATTATTTGGTTTGAACCACCATTAGTGGCACATTGGATACCTAAAAAGAAAATATGGTCTACACAGGATGTGCATGATATAAAATACAACGAGGAGAAGCAAACTATTACGTTTAGGACTGGTAGATTAGGCATCCACGGTCTTGCCACCTTTAAATTTATCAACATCCCTTTCCAAAGTTGGGAACTTAAACCTGAAATTAGCAGAAACGTACGCGGTGGTATTGTGCTCAATGTATCCGCTGCCATCGTTCAAGCAGAATTTATAGTCAGGGTATTCTATTCTTAGAACTTCTAACAAAATTATTTATTTTACAAAATTATTTACAACTAGATTAGTTAAATACATGAAATACAAATACATAAGATACAAATTTTACACAAATGGGGCATATAAAAACGGAAAGTTAAATGAATGTTCCATGTAAAACAATACAAAATATTAATGACTTTTCATAACTTTAACAAATATTTCATAAAGTGTAATATCACTTTTTAAAATTTATTTTATAAGATTTATATAAAACATTATTATTATTCTCAAATGAAAAAAAAATCCTATTCAGTCGTTGAAAGGCGAATTTTAGTATTTAATAATACGTTGTATTTTTACAACTCCTAATTCAAACTATGTGTCGATTACTCATTGTCAGTCTTGGAACATAATCTTAAACTGAAGCTGGAGATTACATAATATTACAAATAAAATTGACAAGCAATTTAATATTATTAAATGCTGATAAGTATCTTTAAAGTACTGTGAATAATTTATTACGAAATCATTTCAGCCGGGATTTGAAGACTGACAAATAATCAGCGCACAGTTTATTTAAACTGGACATTATAAAAATTTACACAATATATTATTAGGTACTAAAACTAACTTTACCGAATGTGATTTTCTCATTCATTTATGTTAAATATTTTTTGGTCTATTTTTATTTAATATTGATTATTATTGTTATTTTAATTATGTTATATTTGATAGTCTTTTATTTTTATAGGAGGATTTGGTCTGCTTAAATTCGCTAGCTGGTGGCATGTCAACAGCACTTAAAGAGATTATTGGAAAATACATGAAACTACATATCTTGATTGAGGTAAAAATTGTCGACTTTTTTATAAATAATTTGCATTTATAATAATACGAAAATTAAAATAAAAAAATTTTGATATTATCACTACTTTTAATGTATAGGATTAAGAGATACTTAAATAACTTCTTTTGTATGAAATAAACTAATCTTTTGTTTTCTAACAGAAAATGCGCGATGCTGGATGCGATTTGTTTCCAGAGCGAGATGCCTTTAGTTATGTGAAAGCTCTTCCGATAAAACATCCAATAACTGAGAAGCATCTACGAAAATGCATGGCTCTACTTTGCACAGCATATACATTCTCCTGGTCGCGCTGGAATGCTAGTCGACATTCCAGAGAAATTGTAATACAATTTAAGGAACTTCATGGATGTGTTGCAAAAGAGGTCGGACATTAATTATTTTGCCTTTATAAAAAATGTAAAACAATACAAAATGTACGAAGAGCTATTCGTAATATCGTTTAAAATTAATATAATTACTTTAATTTTATTTTTCATTTATTTTTTACTTTCTAATAAAACTAAAATCAAAAATTATTTACGGATGTGTGAGTGTTAATTTATAAAAAGTTAATTTTTATTGCGTCAAATAATATAAATTAAAATAAAATTTTTTAATGTCTTATTTTCTTTTACAGCGAACAAATTTAATTCTTTTAGTAACTCCTTTGAAAACAATGACAGTATCCTGCACCGAAGTAAGCACAGAATTTTCTAGTGTACCATTAGATGGTGAGAACTCGAAGGTAATACAAGATAATAAAAATTTTTTATTAACAATAAAACAATAAATTTATTTTAACAATTTTAATATATAAATGTGCGTATACAATAAGTGCGTATGCACTCTTAAAAGTGTAAAATTTTTATTTAAAATTTTTTCGTGTCTTTGACGGTTTATCAAATATTTCTTTATAATAAAGAAAATAAGAAATAAGAAACGCAAATATATCTTAAAGAATAAACAAAATGCATAATGAATAATATACTATAATAAATACGTTTTTCTGACAGTTTTATGCCGATCTTTATCACTTGGCACTAAAGAACGCCGGAATCAAAAGCCGTATATTGATGAAAAATATCTCTTTCAAACTTGTCAATACTGTCGCAGAACTTTTAGGTCGCACTAATGTAATTAATATGTCATCTTAAAAATTAATTTTAATCAAACAAATACATAGCATCTTTTAGTAGATGTGTTCATAGACTTAAATTGTGTGTAAAATTTCCTTTATCGTAATGCTATTAAAATGATTTACAACAATAACTATTATGCCTTTGCATTACATTTTTTGAATTAATTAAATATTATTATTAAATATTATTATTAAATATTATTAATTTTTTACATATATATAATATAGTCTATCCTTTTGTAATATTTACATGAGCATAAAAAAACTATTGAAAATGAATATATCATCATATATAACACTTCAGTTTCTTGCAAAGTATGTGATTTAAATAAGATCTGTCAAAATAATTATTATTTATATTAGATTATACTATTAAATTATACTATACCTAGAATAGATTATTAATATTAAATTAAAATCAATAAAAAATGATAAACGGCAAAAGTGAAATTGTGTATTGTTCGAGAGTTTGCGGAGCGTCACTTGCCGAAATATAAAAGCGTTGAATGAAATAAAAGCGTTTAGATATAGATATTTTAATGTCAAAGTTTAATCGTAATAAATATTTCTTTCATTTCAACTATCAATTTTTTCTTCAATACACCGGTTTCAAGGTTTCTATTTCTCTAAAATATTTGAGAATTCTTCTTCTTCCGGCATATGACTTTCAACATAAAAGTCTCTATTTAAGAGCTTTTCTATATAAGTACTAATGCTTATACATAGATGGTGTGATTATTCTACGTTTAAGGCGGGCATAACTATTCTCAAATCTATTTTCTAAGATCTTCCCGCAGATTATATAAAGATACAGATCAAACTTATATAAGACAAAAATAATGACTAATTTGTATAATCTTGTATTACTATTTCACTATTTTAGATTTTTTTCGAAAACAATAAGAACACATATTTATATAAATAATTTTTTTTAAAGTGAAATCATCATCTCTCAGAATATTTATCTTTTTTGCTGAGATCCTGTATTTGGAGTGTTTGTTATCATGCTTAACTCAAAGTGAAATAAAGACAATAGAAAAGATAATATATTTAAGTACAGTTGGCGTAACACATAAACTATAATGATAAAAGATAAAATATTATTTAAGAATATTTAAATCAATAAATTTAAATAAAATAAATTTAATTTTTATTCAATTTTAACTTTAAAGTAATAATACAGCATATTTTTATATATATATTTTTTTATACGCCGCAAAAAAGGAAACATTCAAGAATCAAATATAGGGAATAATGTAAAATTTTTACAATAATAATGATATTCTTGAAAGTTCAGGTAACAAAGTCTTCCATATTTATATTTATCTGAATATATATTGTAAACTTAATTCTTTCTATAATAATTGCAATACTAACAGTGTGTTACGAAAACGCATAATCTATAAAAGGTCATCTTTAATGTTCAAACAATCGTTCATATTAAAATAATAACAATAAAAAATTCTAGAAACGTCTAACATAACATATAAAAACCTCGATATTTACGAAACAATATGTGTAATCTGATAATCTTAATATGGCCGCAAGAAATAATAGACTCTCCTCTTACATAATAATAGACTCTCCTCTGTCCATGATGTCAATTATGGGGTGAATCTCATCTCGATAAAAAGTATACGTTCGGAATAATAATTTATCATGGTATATGGTTGTTGGATCCCTTATTAAACGCCTAAAGATACACTTGTCCGTCAAATCATGATGAAGTATTGCTGTGTACAATAATATATAAAGTAATAATTGAAACTAAAGAGAATTTAACGCCAATTAAAATGTTGCATTCGTATCATACATATATTACTACTAACAAAGATGATCAGAATTATATCGTAATAATAGTGTATAAAATAAGCAGTGTTAAGACTAGACCTTCAAGATATAAAATTTGTCATATTAGATAAATTTTTCTAAGAGTAGATTGTAAATCAATTAAATGTAGTTTTTCTTTCTGAAGCAAATTAAAAAAAATATAACAATCATACTGCTGAAAAAAATCTAAATACATATAAATTAGAATTTTAATTTTAAATGTTAAGAAGATTTTATTCAAATAATGATGTGCTGTAAATATTACATTAATATTACATTAATACTAATATTTCCCTTTGTAGACTTATATTTAACTGATAATGAAATAATATTTCTTCTAGATTTAATAAATTAGATTAAATAAGATACATATTGTAAACATAAATTTATATATTATTATAAACATAAATTCATATAATGTATTCATATAAAGAAAAAAACTTCTATATGTATTCATAACCGATTATAGTTAAAAAAGCATGCTTATATAGATTAATGATCATACGTGATTAATCTTTGCTCTCAAATTACGACTATTATAGCACTGACGATAATATCTACTGATACCATATTGGCATTAACAGATCCAATCATGTAATCAACTCGTAGTAATCCTTTTCCACAACAAATGCAAAGTCCTATTGGACCATAAATGTTATCCATTCTGACATTGGTTCTTTTAATGCTGGGAATACTAAAATATAGAAAACATTTGTTAGTCTATTATTATAACAAATTAGGTTACTTTTTTTTCATTTTCCATAATAACGCATTAAAACTTTATTTCGAATATTTAAAAGAGAGATTATGTACCAAATCTTACAATCGCGCAAGACAAGGAGGAAGAATATTCTTGTATTACATTTTCCACTAAATTTTTTGAAAAAATATACGTATTAGGAACATAATCTAGACATCTACATAAATGTAAATCTACATAGATGTATTTAATATTAAAAATTTGAATATCATAAAAAAAGCGTAATAAAAACAAGTATAATAGTTTTAAGAAAACAAAAAAGTTTTTTTAACATATGCTATATTTATAAAATTTGTAATCATGATGTCCAATTATAACTTACTTACTTACTTTCTTAGATGTAAAAATGTTTAAAATATGATCATCCAAGTCTCAGCCATTGTAATCATTTTATGTCAGTCAGCTACAGCTGGATACATTTTTTTCTTCAATAAATGATTTATATGAATGTGTAAAAAGCTGTACTAACGCTACTAATTTATATCAATGCCTTCAACACATAACAATAATACATTTGAAAATTACATTTGAAAATTACATTTTCTCAAAATTTTCTTTATCATAAATAAGTTTATAATAACAAGGAATAATCAGTTTATATTATAAATGTTGTTACATTATGGAATTTAATTATATCTACATTTATTTAAATTGTATCTACATTTATTTGAATTTATGTTGTTTAAACTATTGTTATTGTTAAAAAATGAGTTACAATAATCATTTCAGATAATTTGTAATTAAAATATATGAGTTATTAAAATATGACTGCAACATAAGATGAATTATTCAACAAAACGAATTCTTCATGATATTGTACATATGCACAATCGCAGCTATTATCTTTTCAATTTACTATTAAATTCTTCATATTTTGCGCTAAAATATAAATGTCTCTCGTTGCTTTAGTATTGGCAAATAGGGCATATTTTAAACTGTTATTAAATTTTACATTCGCTGCATATATTATTAGTTACTCTTCCAACGAGCATTTGTTTGTCAGCAACCCAAATTTTTCTAAGTCTTTCTAAGATAAACCTAAGTCTTTCTGTTTAACATCGCTAGAAATTAAAACTAATTTCTTAAAATTTGATTGCTCTTTATACAATTTTTCGTACAACTAAAATAGGACATTATAGTTTAAGAGAACGTTTTTGTTATAACATTTATAATGATTTTTAAAATGTATTTAATAAATTTACAACAAACACAGATAAATATTTAATAACGTTTACATAAATTTTACTTTTAATGCATTCCAACACTTTCTTACATAATACTTATTTGTAAAATTTTAATATACTATAATTTTCTTTAATAATAATATTTCAATATAAATAATTTATTAAAAAATTTGATAATTACTTAGCAACAAAATGGACATGTGAATCTTTTTCTAATTTGGCTTTTTTGTTATAAAAAAGTTGAATAAAATTATGAAATTTTTATTAATTAAAAAACGATTACATCCGGTAATTATAGATAGATTATAGATAGATTATAGATAGAGGTAATTTTTCTGAAAAAAATGCAATTTACACCAAGTCAATTGGTCGAGTAGAATTTTTGATTTGCTGTCACTAGGTTGAAAAACATAATTTTAAGAAAAATGCGTTTGAAGTTTTACTTTCAGATTACTATATATATATATGTTAACTGCACATAAATTTAAATTAAAACATTAATTACTCTTTAAGTTACTCTTATTCGGCAAACCTTAGACCATATAATAATTCTTCCATATCTAAAAGTTTCTTTGTCGATGCCAAAAAAGTAATTCTAACGCATCGTACAAAAACTGTTCTACGAAAATTGCTGTATTTCTGTCAATTTTCCGAATATTTCTTTAAAACTTGGCGTTATGTATTCTCGATTTACGTATATCTTTCAAAATATTACAAAATTAAAAATTATTTAGTCTAAAGAACTACCCTCTAATGATCTTAATCTTGACATATGTTGTCAAAGTCATCCCCCCGAATGATTTTGAACAAATTTTAGCCATCGCTCGTTGTTCGTTAAAAAGTTTGTTAACAAAAAAAATTCATTAAAAAATTGTGATTTAAAACAAAGAATTTGTCTGTAAAGCAAACATTCCTAGAAAAAGAACCAACAAATATATCATCATACACAGCAATTGACTGGACTAACTTTTGCAGAGAGGGGTAATTCATATAATTTAATAATTTTAATTCATTGTAATTTAAAACTATATAAATGAAGAACAATGTCAACTGTTTGTAAAACAGAAAATTTGTGTTTTTGAAATCAAATATTTATATCTTTAAAATAAAAAACTATATTTATTTAAAAATTTTCTACTTTAATAAATATTCAATTATAACAATTTAACTTCTCAGCTCATGAATCAATTTTGGTTAATAAACAATCAAAAAAATTAAATTGGCGGAGAAGGAATTATTGTCGAAATCGATGAGGCAAAATTATATAAGAAAAATTATATTAGAAATTATATAAGAAAATATTTTGCGCTGTTGAAGGAAATTTGTTTCATCAGAGTGCAATCGTGTCCAAAAGTTAGGTATTATTGATGAACTTTTTTTGTTAATAATTTTTTTAAGGAACAACGAGCGACGGCTAAAATTTGTCCAAGGTCACTCAGGATCATGACTGACTACATATATCATGGTCAAGGAGGGTAATCTCCTATATTAAATAATTAATAAAAATTTTTGTATTAAACATTTAAATTTAATAATATGATATTTTAATAATGTTTTAAAGATTTTGACAATTTTGTACTATGCATTGTTATAAATACTCCTTGTCTGAGAGACATTATGAATTATATATAATATTATTAAGTAATTTCTTATCCATTATACAATCGAAATGAGAAAAATTATAAAACTCTATACTTATAGTTTATTTATAACAAATAAAAATATTTCAAATATTTTGTTTCAAAATATATTTTTTACTAATTATGATATGTATAGAAACAGATATTATATAGTTATAAATAAAAGTATAACAGCTTCTAAATTACAATAAAAATTTAAATACATATCTGTCTGTTGATTAAAAATTAATACAAAATATTAGCATTAGAGATGCAGTATTTGAATTTTGAAAATTTATGACATACTTTTAAAAAATACAATTAAAAGTATAATGTAAAAAAAAGTAAAACTAATATATTCGTTATCTTAATTAAAATATTATAAATTCATTGTTCCAACTGAAAATAAAAAAAAATGTTTTACTAAAATTAAACTACTAATTTTGAAATATCTATATATGTGTCAATTCTACTAACGAAACGTATGTTCTATCTTCCTACTTTCAATGCTAATATTATTTTCACAAAAAAATTATTCTAATAGCACAATTATTTCAGTAAATTTTATTACAAAATAAAATGAATATAAAATATTCGGCATGGCACATAAAATATTGCATTAAAATAAAAATTTATTAATTAATTATTAAAATTTATTATTTAATTTATTATTTAATTTATTATTTATTATTTAATAAATAATTATTTATTATTTAATAATTAGAAGATTACTTACTAATAGAAGATCTTATAATCGCGCAAGGTAAGGAGGAAGAATTTCTGCATTACACTTTCCGCCAAATTTTTTGAAAAAATATACGTATTGAGAATCTAAATATCTAATTGTAATCTAAATATCTATATACATAATTTCAAGTGTATACAGAATTAAAAAATTTAAAGGGAGATATAAATAAAAATAATAACTCTAAGAAAATAAATTTTTTTTAAATTTTTGTATATAAAATGTGTAGGCGTGATTTCCATTTCATTACTTTGTTGTAAAAATATTTAAAGTGTACTCATCCAACAATTCAGCTATTTCGATCATTTTCGATCAGCTATAGGATATACTTTTTCTTCAATGATTGACTCATTTACGTGTGCAAACGCTATACTAATATATTAATACCTTCAACAGATAAAAGCAATTAAAAAATCTTTTTAAAAAAATCTTTTAAAAATCTTTTTTAGCATAAAAAGTTTAAATAATAACAATATGAATAGTGAGTTTATACACTGCGGAAAAATTTCTGAAAATAGACAAATCAGAATTTTCTGATTAAATCAATTATAATCCTAATTGAGATAATTAGATGTTCATTTATGATTACAAAAATACTGACTGATATGATCAAAATCTGATATGATTAAAATTGATTTGTTTATTTTCAACTAGAAATTTGTCTCTCAGTGCAGATATTACTTACATAATAAAATTTTAATTGTGTCATTATCTATATTTATTTTATTTTATTATTATTAATTTTTTCATTATTTTAATATTTTATTATTATTAATTTATTTTATTTTAATATTATTTAAAAAATATGCCATAATAATCATTGAGGATAGAATTTGTGATTGAAATATGTGTGTATTTAAATTATTAATGTTTAAGAGTAATGTTTAAGAGTAACTTAGTTCAGTTAAAATTTAATGCATTTAAAATTAACTAAGTTAAAAATTATTAATTTTTTAACTTTTTTTTAACTTTTAACGTTTTAACTAGTTATTATCTAACCTTGATTATTTTAAAAATAAAGCTGATAGAAGCACTTAGCAACGCAATGCAAAACGCATAGATAGTGGTACTTGATTACCACTTTTACTATACCGATAAATATTTGTATGAACAATGTTTATATATAAAATTAATTAACAAGTATAATTTAAATTATTTCTGTCTTATAGCCGTAAGATAATGAAATCTGTCGGATAATCTATACTTTTAGTTAACTATTATAAACATGCAATTCAAGGTTGAAAGAGCAAGCATACTAATATAGTTGTCTTATTCGCGGATTTATTATTCGAGAATTTGCTATTCACTGTTGACCTGTGACTACGTTCCATTACTCACGACAAACATTTTAATATTTCGGGATACAAATTATCGTACATGTACTTTGATTATGGTCTCAAGACATCCATTTCACAAATTAAATTATTTTTCAATAAAAAAATATTTCTATTAATTATACAGAATTATAGATCACTGACTGATTTGTTTATATTCTACATCATTCTAAGTGATGGAAAAATCAAACTTTAAATTAAGAATTATTGTTTCATAAAATTGCAAATAATAAATATGTGTAAAAAATATTGTATTTTTTTTAAATCTTGTCCTATACAAATGAAAAAGAAAACAAGATCCTATAAATATGTGAAGAAAAATATGTTACAATTCAGTATATATGTATAATACAACAATAACAAAGAAATCTTTTATATCTGCAAATTTTTTTATGGAAACAGCGTTAGTTTATACAAAGATATATATAACCTATGAATAGTTTACAAATTCCTCTGTACCGTGTAAAATTTGTGTTTACACATAATTTTGTTGGATATCGATGCCTTTGTGAACGCTCCATATATGGCGCTGTCGTTTGATCATCTGTCTCACTTACTTACTTACCTATCTTCTTCTACTTTATGTTCTTTCGTACAGAACATCCACTGCCTGGTTTGTTACTCGTGAAAGAATAAAGGTCTATTATTTTATCGTATTTCTTGTGTGTATTTCTTCCACATCTCCTCAATAAATTTTTTACACCATAACTCAAAAATCCATTATCGAACTTGCGTCCATGACATCTTTTGTTTGCCATTATAAGCTACATCATATGTAATATATGTGAAAACTGACTTATTTCGAGATCCAATTTTCCATATAATTACAGCGAAATCTAAGTACTTATATGAAAAACTGCGAGTCCCGATAAAATAAGTTAGTATTTATTTAGATTATTATAAATTTTTACGCAATAATAGAATAATATATGATAAAGATAAACTGAAAATTACTTTAAAATGTTACATATTCATTTCGTCTTCAAATTATGTTTAGCCAGTTTATTGGTTTTTATTATCTTATTATTCTAGCTGTAATTAAAAAAAATATATTTTAGTAAATTTTACTTTCGTTGAGTTTTAATATAGAAAATAACGCGACAGATGTGTATATATTAGCTCTTTATGCCAGACTAGATATATTCATTATCTGAAGATTTGACCGGTTGAATTCGCACCTATTTTGTGTTGTGTTAATAAATAACAACAAATAATGAAAAAATAAAGATGTTGAAATAAAATTAACTTTAATTTATGTTTTGCAATTAACATATTTTTATTCATATTGGTTATTAGTTTTACTATTATATTAATTATAAGTTTTATAACATAGATATTATTTATTATCATAACTTTTCTTTGCTAAAAAAAAGGCCTTGAGAATTTGCAAGTCGATTTTTTAAGGTCACTTAAAGATTATTTTTACATAATCTACGTTCTTCCATTAAAAATAATCTTTTTTGAAATATAACAATTTCGACAATTTTCTATAAAATTAAGTTATTACACTTTCGATAATTGATAGAGTAATGTTGTTTAATGCATTTGTGATAATAATTAACAAATCATATGTTTGTGTTATGTCATTTTTAAAATAATGGATATAATGTTATTATCTGATAATTCTGAAATGTAAATATTAATTAATTATATAATACATCAAAATTTTTCCCAGTAAACGGGAATAAATTAAAATAGATTGAAATTTTATCTATATATAATAAATTATGTATTTTAAATAAAAAAAACATTTTTTTGGATTTAATTGGATTTAATTAGATTCAATTAAATTCGGCTGGATAGATTCAATTGAAAAAATTCAACAGAAAAAATTGCTTTCTTCAGAATTAAGAAATATTTACAAGACACAGGAGAGGACAATGTTATTTTTGAAAGAATAGAAATATACTTCATACAGTTCCTATACATAATGAAAATGCATTTGCATTTATCTTAACATTTCGCGTATTAAGATTTTTCAAAATCTAAATCCATTTGAATCCATTTTCATTTACAAAGCAATTATAAATTGAGGAAAAGAGGATTGGAATTGACAGGATTGGGTAATGCTAAGTTAAAAAAATAAAAGTTAACTTAAAAAGTTAAAAAATTAATTAATTTTAACTTAACTTGGTTACATTTTAGACTCTTAACTTTTTAACTTTATTTAGTTATATTTTATCAGTAACTATAATATTAATTTTTTATTTAATTCTTTGAAGTTATGTCTCAGACCTAATACGCGGCAATAGCTGCGATAACTTAAAATGAGGTGAAAATTGCAAAAGTAAGAAAATTTACGTGTTGATCAATGAAATTATAAATATTCTATAAGTAAACTAAATTTGCTTACTTTTGTTAATTTTTTTCACCTCATTTCAAATTATCACAATCAACCCCCAGATTTCTGTCAGAAACCGTGTATTTCGATGTATCTAGTTTCTGATAGGTTGAAATCTATATTCATTATTACTATCGCTACTCTCTCGTATTGTGTCTGAACCTTTAGGGATATCACAGACCATTATTCCAGTATTCATCGAATCTTATATACTAAACAACATATATAAATAAAACAAATAAAATATAGAGTATTTTCTAAATGAAGTATATATTTCTGTTATTTGTAAGACTGAAATCCTGGAATCTTGATAAAAAAAATAAAAAAAAATAAATTTAACTTTTAACTTTTCAATTACTTTTTTTTATTAACTTAACTTTTAATTCAATTAATTTCATTATATATTAACTTGTATTTTAACTAAGTTAAATTTTCAAGGTTGTTAACTTTAACTTAACTTAATTTTAAAAAAAGTTAATTTATCCTGGAAATTCAATTGAATAATGAATAATTCATTCACATTTATACATCGATTTGCATATTTTGTAAGTTCAATTTTATTAATATTAATATTTTTATAAATAATTGCAATACTATACATAAAAGACTATACTATACATTAAAGACAACAAACATTACCTATGCATATAACTACAAGTTGCCTTGTCTCTTTAGTAGATCTTTAGTTAGATCTTTAGTAGTTGACAATCCTTTTGACTCTTTATATTTCTAAATCCAAATGTATGCTTAACGTAAAACATTTTATGATTAATGTCTAATAAACTATCATTTAGCATAAAATAGCATAAAATTCAATTCTAAAATCGAGAACCAAAGAACAGGTATTTTTTGCGGTCATTCTTTATTCAAGAATTGGTTTTCAACTCTTTTGAATGTAATCTCTTTAAGTGACTAAAAAAAATATAACAATTATATAATAGTCTTTTAAGATATAACAGAATTAATGGAGTTGACTGTAAACATTCATATTATTCATATTATTCCAAATAGAGAAAAAAGTTTTACATTTCATTTATAATCTAATAAAATTAAAAATGCAAACATATATACCTGTGATCATACGTGATTAATCCTACTTTCCAAGTTACGAATATTATAATTTTGATGACAATGTCTATCGGTATTATAATATCGGTATTATATTCACTTTTATTTGTATTATTCCTTTTGCAGCGCTAGTTAAAAGTCCTATTGGATCATAAACGTTATCTAACCATCCTGAAATAGGTTTTTGAAACGTTGATGTTACTAGGATGAAACACAATTGTTGAATCATTATTAATACATTGTCAGTAAACAAATTGATGTTATTTATTATTAACAAGTAGGGCCAGCATTTCTTAATAGATTCAAAGTTTCGCTAAATTCAAATCCTTTAGCGAAAGATGTCCATCACGTCAGTTTTTAAGATAAATCGAGCCAGCGTTTTTTGTCATATTTACCATTTTTTGTACCAAACAAAATTTTATTTTTCAATATAATATATTATATGAATGTGTGCGTGTGCGTGCGTGCGTGCATGTGTGTGTGTGTGTGTGTGTGTGTGTGTGTGTGTGTGTGTGTGTGTGTGTGTGTGTGTGTGTGTGTGTGTGTGTGTGTGTGTGTGTGTGTGTACGTTCGTAGTACGTAGTATAGTCGACTACTCGTACTAGTTAGTTAGTTAGTATAGAATAATAATTAAACTTAATTAATTTAATAAACTAA
>NW_012130122.1:954895-965968 GCF_000143395.1 Atta cephalotes | reverse complement strand
TTAGGTAATTTTATTTAGTATTATTTAGTTAGTAGTAATAATAACAAGTATATATATTATATATAATATATANAATATATATATATATTATATATATATATATATATATATATATATATATATATATATATAATATATACACATATGTATATGTATGTTTGCACTTTTAACCTTAACATTGCATAATTGCAGTCATTTCATGTTTATTAAAGCGAATGGTTTACTATAAAATGATTATATTTTAACTCGCGCGTAGTAGCTATAAATGTTTCAACCTCTACTAGTCGATATAACAAAGGTGATAACGATTTTAAATGTTTCAATATCTTCGTCTTGCGTTGCTCTGATAGATTTGTATTATTTATGTTAATTTTTTTTTAAATAATGAATAAAATGATAATTGAGCCAGCCAAATCAATTCCTGCATTTTACGCTGGACAAAGTATACTTTTGACAGGTCCAACAGGATTTCTGGGTAAAGTGTTTATCGAAAAGATATTACGATCTTGTCCAGATGTTCGTGAAATATTTCTGTTAATGCGTTCGAAAACAGAATCAAATATCAACGAAAGGCTCGAGGAAATATTAAACTTACCGGTAAGTTGGATGTACAAAGAGAAATTTTTGAAAAACTTTTTTAAGATATTTAAGGCATTTTTAAAATTAAAAAAATTTTATTACATTTATATAAATGTTTAGTACACAAAATTTCTTTCTAAATGCTATAGCAACTTATCGCAGAAAATAATTATTCTTCAACAGAATATTTATAAATTTTTCAAATGATAAATATAATAAAATATTGGAATGCATTAATTAAGAATTAAATATTTTATTTTTTAAAGGAAATTTAATAAAAATATGTTAGAAGAATGTATAACCTAACACAAAATTTATAAATTATAGCGTTCTTCTATTTTAGCTATTTGAAAAATTACGCAAAGAGCGACCTTCGAGTTTTGAGAAACTAATTCCAATTTCTGGTGATATCAGTGAGAAAGAATTAGGTTTGTCGGCTACGGACAGACAAATGCTGGTTGAAAGAGTGACCATAGTAATTCATGCAGCTGCGAGTGTAAGATTCAATAACAGTTTAAAATATGCCATATTTGTCAATACCAGAGCAACAAGAGACGTCTGTATTTTAGCACAAAGTATAAAGAATTTAATCGTAAGTCAAAAAGTAACTAAGATTATGTATTTAAATAACCATTCTCTGTCACATAATTTATATAATAACTTTTATTTTTATTTAAATGTTCTTCAAAAACACAAATCATTGTATACTTTTCAAGCGTAACAAGAAACGTGTCTATTTCAAAGCAAAAATACATAAATTTTATAGATTGTTTTATTATTACATCTGAATAATTATGTAAAATTTGAGTATGATTCTTTTATTGGTTCAAACATTATTTAATTTTTTGTTTGTCTTAATTGTAACTATAATTACTTTTACAAACCTGATTGTACAGGTGATACATACATATGATAATATACATATGTATATTAGTCCGAATATATTTCTCTCTCTCTAATAATTTTTAAAATATAATAAATTTTTGGAAAAATATTTATCCTAATGCTTAGTGTTTTAAAATTGAAAATAAATTATAAATTTTAATTTCAACATCATTATTATAAAAACTAAAAAAAATTTTAAAGAAGTGTAATTTCTTAATTAATTGCTTTTATATGTTAAAGGCATTAGTATACGTTAGTACAGCATTTGCACATGTGAATGAACCATTCATAGATGAAAAAATATACCTGCCAATAGCTGATTGGCAAAAGATAATTAAAATAGTCGAAACTTTGGATGAGCATACTTTAAACATTTTTACGGCTAAGTAAGTTACAAACCGAAAATCGATTATACATATCGATTATACATATATTTATACATATGTACTAGAATCTTTCGCTTTATTTGTAAGATTTTAATCATATTCAAATTTTTAAGTCTATATGCATTTAAAATTATGTACAGGTGTTTGGATTATGCACCCAATACATACATTTTTTCAAAAAATCTAGCGGAAAAGATAATACAAGATTATTCTTCCTCCTTCCCTTGTGCAATTGTAAGACCTTCTATTGGTACGTTCCATTGATATTCCATTGGTATATATATGTAAAGCCTTTCTTCTAGTATTAAAAATAATTTCTAATAGTCTTAATGCGTTACTGTGGTGTGCTAATCTATTTCCACTGTTTAGATAAAATAAAATACGTAATTGCGCGCCCTGACAGAGCGCGTAATTTTTTTTTTTTGAAATAATAATTAAACCATTAAAAGTATATATAAATAGGAATAAAGAATAAATATATATTTTTATATTTTAATATAGTTTAGAAGCGGATTTATTTTAATTTTTATATTTATGGAATGTAATTAATTAAATGGATTTTTAAAATATGTTTTTATTATAAATCGATATTTGAGTGATGTTTATTAGCACTTGAGAAATTCAAGAGACAAAAATTAAATATATTTTATAAAACTTTATAATATTTTTATGTAAATTTGATTGATGAGTTATATGCAAGAAATAATTGAATATCATCAGAATCAAGTACCTGGAAAGCTGACAACAAATAACATGTTTGCTAAATGACAATGTGTAATTATAATAATAATTTAATAATTGTATCTCATATCCTAGTAATACCAACAATACAAGAACCTATCCCAGGATGGTTAGATAACGTTTATGGTCCAATAGGACTTTTTATTGGCGGCGGAAAAGGGATACTACGAGTAGCATGTTTGAATAAAACTGTTAATGAAGATGCAGTACCAGTAGACATTGTTATCAAGATTATAATAGTCGTAACATGGAAGATAGGATTAACCACATATGATCACAAGTATATATGCATTTTTACTTAGATTATAAATGCACTAGAAAACTTTTTTCTTTATTTGGAAATATATGAATCCATTTACAATATAGTAATTGACTGCATTAATTCTGTTACATCTCAAAAGACTATTATATGATTGTTATATTTTCTCTAGTTTCATCAAAGAGATTACATTTAAAAGAGTTAAAAATCAATTCTTGAATAAATTTATCTACATCTTCTTCTTGTGTAAAATAAAACTAACAATTTTAAAATAATTTATTAATAGTTTTAAAATATTTATTATTTATTATTTTCGGATAGGTTGTCGAATTGTATTAAATGATTGATACTTTTTAATAATATGTTGTGTTTTATATAATTAAAAATTTCATAAGAAATAAATTATTTTTCTAAAACTTAATGCAAATCTTATAAAACTTTATTATAATATTATAACAAATTTGAAGTCTATTATTATTTATCTTCTAATTAATTTATAATTTTATTTATTATTAGCATTACAGATTCTTTTACATTACAGACACCTTTAGTTGTAAATTGCACAGGTCAAAAATACATAACATATCAAGATTGTATAAAGATGATGTTTAATATTGCAAATGAGATACCTTTAGAAGGAACTGTCTGGACACCTCATACAATATTAACCAATAATTTTGTTTTATTCTATATACTAACAATATTATTGCACATTCTACCAGCCATATTAATAGACCTGATTTTAATATTCGCTGGACGCCGACCTATGTAAGTCTTAAATATTAAACTAGTTCAATAGGTTTTCTTTATGTCCAGTTTTATCTTTTTTTTACCATTAAAAAGAAAAGTCAATAAGACCACTTTTTAATAGAAGAGATCGGGGACAAAAATAACATTTTGACTTTGAAGTGTTATAATTAAAATATAATATTTACATTTAAAAATATGTATCTTTAGATGTAGAATTTATTTAGTTACAAAATTTTCTTTAGTTTCATTTTTTTATGTAACTAGAAAAAAGTTTTATTTGTTTAAAGACTATATGAAAAGTTTTGTTACAATCGTCCCAATTGTAACAGGAGAGGGAAATAATTGTACTACAATACAATTTGCCAGAAATACATAATACAACTACATAAATCATACTTTTTCTTGCAGCTGCACGAATAGATAACTCGATCTTTATAACCTCTTTAAATGCCAATTTGTATAAAGACACTTCTTTTAAATAATTTTTTTCTTATGTGTCTTACGTTTTTTGTGAATAGTATTCTTTGAAGAAGAATACAAATAACATTGTATGAAATAATATTAAAATAAAATTAATAAGTTAAAATAAAATTAATAAGGAGACAATTGTAACGTTACAAACTCTATTCCTGTCATTGATGTTACTACTGTCCCCTAATGATATTTTATGATTTATAATAAATGAAAACCTAAATAAAAATCAACTTAAATGTGCAAAGCATCAACGCAGAAATTAAACGTATTAAGATAATATATTATATCTTCATTATAAAGAAAAAAAAATTTTAGATTTTGTGCACGCAATATAATCTTGATGCATGAAAAAAATAATTTCTGTTCCTGCACTTGTGCATGTTTCGCAATAATCAGCATGTAACGAAGTCAATGCCAATTCGTCTACAGAATTTTACCATGTAGCTGCATACACATTTATAGTTTAAGAAATATTAACGATGTTACTATTGTCCCCGGTCGACTCCCTATGATTAGGATTTTTAAAAAATTACTTTTTTTGCATGATCAAAAATAATTATTAGAGAGGAATGAAACTGGATACATAAAGTCATAATTAATTATTATTAATCTAAGTATAGTATAATATAGCTATTTTTACCTAATCAGTAATCATCGAATTCTGATCATCAGAAGATGCTTAAAAGTCATGATCGCAGTGTTTAATACGTACAAAAAACTTAAAATTAAAAAATAAAATAAATAATCTAATTGTAATACAAATTGAAAAAAGATGAAGAAAGGAAAATATTAAAATAATAATCACAAACTTGACAATGCGGAGACTTCAATCTGTAAACAACTAACAGTGATCATCTATTTTTTGTAGCCATCTATATGTCAGGAATAATAAAAAAAAATTTTTTCATTATGAATTCTATTCATCTTCATTTTAAGGATCATATATGTAATCTAAACTGACTAAATATATATGACTTAATATAATGGCACAGCAGCTGTAAAAAATGAAAAAAAAAAATTTTATTATATAATTCACTTATTAGTCATGAAAAGGATTTAGATACCATAGCGATATTTGGATTAACTATCCAGACAACAAAAAGTATCTAAAATCAGGTCATAAGATGGTTTTTTGCATCTAAAAGACGACTTAAAGACTTATGTCATAATTTCAGGCTTTGTGTTGTTTGGGTATTAATTATGGATTGAATTTTTCTTTCTTAACAGTTACTTTTAACGTTTCTGGTAATGAATCTAATAAAGAAATGTAACATTCCTATTTTTAACATTATAATCATATGATATAAAAAAATTGTTTTTCTAAGAATCCTGAGCTAAAAAACGGTCTTATTATATCTTCCTCCTCTGTATGAAACAATTTACGTAAATATTTTTTCTTTTTATCTACTATTTAGCTTTATTAGTATTACATATTTAGAGATAACTATTACATAAAATGATTATATATGAAAAAAAGTACTTATTCTTTCCAAATTTCTTGTTTTTTCTCTAATTTATATTTTTGGATTCTCAATTCACAGATTGAGATATATAGCTGTATTAAAGCTGTATTAAACTATAGCTGTATTAAACTGTACTAAACTATATTTTGTTAATAAGTAAAGTGTAAATTAGGTTAGTACAACTCCAAAGAAGAGTATATGTGGCCAATCGTGCTGTGAGTTACTTTTCATTCCATGAATGGAAATATAGCCATGTCAATAGGTTGATTCTGACGTCTTTAATACCACATGACAATCTTGATTCGTTTTCTTTTGAATGTTCCAATCTTGATATTAGAACGTATTGCAAGTAAGTTGTGTATTACATTTTTAATTTCAAATAGATAATATTTACAATAAAAACAATTTAAAGTCAAAAAGTATTTATTTCATGATATGAAGAAATAGTGCCATTGGTGCCAAAAAGTTTCTTCTTCACGAAGATATGAGTCAATTAGATGCAGTCAAAGAACATAATAAAAGGTAAAAGTTCATAATTTAGAAAATAACGATTCTAATTATATATAAAAAATAGGTATATAATTAACATTTACATTCTTAATAATTTTACCTCAGTTAAATATGTCAAAAATTTCAAAATCTTACAAATTTAATATTATATTTGTTATATGAATGATAAAATAAGACTTTTTTAATAATTATTTATAAAAATATTGAAATAAATTACTTACTGTTATAAATTACTTACTGTTTCCTATATATTCTGTATAACACAAATAATTTAGAATTAAATATCAAAGAAAAAGGAAAACTCGATGATATAAAAACTTTAGTTCGTATTAAATAATAAGAGTTTATATAAAAATAATAGAATTTATATAATGTACGTTTAAGAGATATAATATAATCAAAATTTGAATATGTATATTTATAGCATTTATTCTATATTCTAGAGTGTATCTGCTCGTCAGAATAATAAAAACTATTATCTTTATTGGAGTACTGTGGATAATGTATAAGTGGATCTTCTCCGGTACATTAAATTACTGACCTAAACTTATCCATACTTATTAAATTATGATGAGTAAATATTATATATATTTTATGATGAGTAAATATATGTTATGCACAAAAAAATTAATTTTTTAATTGAAAGGTATTTCTTTTTGGAAATATTTACTGTATTTTCAAAATGAGATTATTTATTATTTGGAATTTAAATTTTTTTATGTATATTTGTACAATACAGAAAGTATTTACAAAAAAATAGCAAATAAAGTATCATTTACATACAAATAAAATTTTATGGATTTTTAATGTCTATACAAAAAGCAACTTATAGTTATGTGCAATGTTTACTATCTTTAATATATTATATGTACAATATATATATATATATATATATATGTTGTAATTATTTATAAAAAAATTAAGCTTACAATATATGAAAATCGATGTATAAATATGAATAAATTAATAATTTATAATTTATAATTCAATTTCCAATCCGCTTTTTACAATCGCCCAGTAAATGAGAATGGATTGAAATGGATTCGGATTTTCGGAAAAATACGCATTCGCGAACGTTAAGAATCCGAATGCATTTTTATTTATTTATAGGAATTATATGAAGTATATTTCTATGCCTTTCAATCTAAAAATAGTATTAGCTTCTCTTGTGTTTTGTAAATATTTCTTAATTCAAAATTCTAAATAGAAAATGCAATTTTTCAATTCCATTGAATCTAATTAAATGCAATTAACTCCACCAAAAAGTTTTTCTTTAAAATACGTATTTGTATAGATAAAATTGTAATCTATTTTAATTTATTTCTGTTTACTGGGAAAAATTTTAATTTATTATTTGATTTATTATATATTTAATTAATATTTAGATTTCAGAACTGTCAGACAATATATATCACATAATAATATATATCACATTATATCGCTCCATTACTTCAAAAATGACACAACTCAAATACATGACTTGTTAATTGTTATGACATATGCATTGGGCAACATTGCCCTCAATTTATGATTAAAAATGAACTTAATTTTATAGTACAATTATAGTACAAATGTAATTATTACATTTCGTAAAGGATTTTAATGAAAAAACATAGATTATATAAAAACATTTAATTCAATTTAAAAAATGTCGAAGACCTTTATGTGATCTTAAAAATCGATTACTAATTCTCTCCATTGAAAATTTGAGATAATAAATAATATTAATTGTAAACTTATAATTATAATATACTAAAACAAAACACACACTAATAATTAATATCAATAAAATATGTTAATTGAAAAACATAAATTGAAGTTAATTTTATTTCAATGTCTTCATTATTTCATCATTATTATTTATTAACACACATTACACAAAAACGGTGCAAATTCGACCGGAGAACTTTCGCGTGGCACAATTTGGATAATGTTAACGCGTCGGCGTGGCAGTATACTATAATTTTCAAGTCTCTAACTTGAAAAATATTTGATAAAAATAAACTTTATTATGTTTTTGTAATAATACGTTACAGCTTTGTTATAAAAAATATATTTTGTGCGATCAAGAAAACTTGCTATGAAAAAATTACTTCTGCTCCTGCTTGTGTGGACGTTATAAAAGCATTAGCAAAAAGTAACCAATGCCGATCTATCTAAAGAATTTTGCCTTGCGGCTATTTACATTACAGGAATATTAATGATATTAATATGGTACTTTTACTTATGATACGTTACTTTCATCTGCTTTATTATTGAGACATCAACTTTGACTTTTATTTTGTTGTGAAAGAGAGAGAGAAAGAAAAGAGAGAGAGGAGGGGGGGGGGAAGGTGAGGGAAGGAGGTAGGGAGGGAGAGAGAGAGAGATGATTCTTTTTCAGGTAATGAATGTATTATATCTCGTCCGGCATAAAGAGCTAATGTATATATATTTATCGTGTCGTTAAAATTTAACAAAATTAATTAAAAAATAATATTTTAATTACAGTTAAAACAATAAAATGGTAAAAAAACAATAAAACAATTAAACATAATTTGAAAACGAACTTGTGTAAATGTAACTAAAATTAACTTGATCTTCATCTACAATATAGATGGTCTACAATATAGATAGCGCAATATCTCGTTCTTAATACGATAATAAATAATTTAATACAATAATTAAATATAAAAATCTAACAGAATTGAATATATTCTTATCATTATATTAACTCATTATATTAACATTATATTAACATTTATGTATCATTTAATATTTATTTATCAATATTTATTTATCATTATTTAATATTTATTTATCATTATATTAACAGTAAAATTAATATATAATGAGAATAATATTCTTGAACTCTTTATACAGCAAATTCTTGTATTCTTATATGTTAAATTGCATATATTAAGAACTTAATTCTTTCTATAAAAGATTGCAATAGTGTTGTAGATGACTTATCACAAATGTAAATAATTGCACGTTTATCTTCGTACATCATTGCACATTAGAAACATATACAATTTTACTTGCAAACTGTATTTTATTTCATATTTCCAAAGATACATTCTTGTAAATATAACTATATAATATATATTAATGTACGTATAATGTTGTTTAACATTAAATTCTAAATTATCCGTTATTTAATGTACATGTAATGATACAATAAGAGATGTCTGTAAAAGAACATCTTTTGGCTGAAAGATTATTTTTCTTTCATATTTCTTAAATTATGCGTTATATATTTATTTTGACTGCCGTAAATTATAGTTCGTTATATAATGGATAAATCAATTTTTTTATAGATATTATTATTTATAATGCATAAAAGACTATCATAATCCAAAGTACACCGATAGAGATGATAGTTTTTATCACTCTAACAAGTAGAAACACTCTAGAAAATAAAATAAATACGATTAGTATACACATTTTAGTTATTTTCCAAATATCTCTTAAACTTAGGTATATTATATAAATTCTATCTTATTATTTAATATATACTAAAGCTATTATATCCATAATTTTTTTTCCTAAATATTTTCTATTCGTAATACAAAAATGTATTAACAACAATGTGTAATTTATGATTAATATTTCTACAAATCATTATTAAATATATTATTAAACTTATTATTATTCTGTCATTCAGATAACAAATATATTATTAAATTTGTAATAAAGATTTTAATGTTTTTGACATAAATATCTGATTGTGAGATGTAATTGCCAAGAAAAAACAAATTTGTAAGTATATATAAATCTTATTTCTATTCTTTTCACATACAGATTTTTATCCATTAATTTTCGAAAAGTAATTGGATATCTAACTGTTATTATTTTTACACATTCTATTCTTATTATATCTTATCTAATAAAAGTCAATTTTTTAAAAATGTAATACGAATGTAAAAATGTGTAAACATTAATAAGTATTGTTTATAATGTATCCTATACCTTTTATTACGTGCTTTGACTGCATCCAATTGAAGAAGATTTACATCTTCGTGAAGAAGAAATTTTTTTACACCTTTGATACTATGTCTTCATATTGTAAAATAAATATTTATTAGCTTTAAATTGCTTTCATTATAAACATTATTTAGAGAATAATAAACATAATATACTTGCAAACTTATATTTAACTTACTTCATATAATTTTTGCGATTGAAACGGTAAAAATCAAAAGAAAATTCCTCCCAGTTTTCAGGTGGTATTAGAGACATTAGAGACAATCTATTTACATTGCTATATTCCCAATTATGGAACGAAAAATAACTCACAGCACAATTGGCCACGTATATTCTTCTTAACAATTGTAATAACCTAATTTGCATATTAGTTATTAGCACCAAATTGTTAAGTTATAACAATGTTTAATTACGACAATATAACTTTTCATAATAGATATTACAGATACTTCAAATTCACACAGGTAGTAACCCAAGAAATACATTTTTGTTCAAAATACATTTAATAAACGTTAGAAATAGTATATTTAATAAATATGTAAACTGAAAAATAAACGTTTAAATAAATATATAATAAACGTTATAGAAATAATGTTTATGAAACGTTTATAATGTCTACTAATATTTTTTTTATTAATTTCAAATACCGTTTTACGATACATTTCAACGGTTCAATATATTTGACATTAATAATATCTATTTAATTTTGTCTATCTGCATTTTTAATATATAAAAATGTTCTAGATAAACTTTTTTTAAACGAAAATTATTTGCTTGGGAAAAAGAAATTTTTGTAATGCATTCTTTACAGATATGTTATTATATATTACTATAAGTTGTGTTGTTATATAAAAATTTTTTTATAAATAAACAAATAAAAGGATTAAATTCAACAAAACAGAATATAACATGTATAGAGCTGTACACACACACACACACACACACACACACACACACACACACAC
This sequence comes from Atta cephalotes, assembly GCF_000143395.1. NCBI lineage: Eukaryota > Metazoa > Arthropoda > Insecta > Hymenoptera > Formicidae > Atta > Atta cephalotes. The sequence continues at coordinate 954,990 of NW_012130122.1, read as the reverse complement.
ACACACACACACACACACACACACACACACACACACACACACACACACACACACACACACACACACACACACACACACACACACACACACACACA
>NW_012130122.1:940815-954071 GCF_000143395.1 Atta cephalotes | reverse complement strand
CTATATATATATATATATATATATATATATATATACATATATAACTATTGTATAACTTTACGTAACATTGTTACATAATGTAAGTTACATAATTGTTATATTTAATCTGTATTTGCTAGAAATAGTTAATCAAATAAAGAAAAAGAATATAATGTGATAATTAAGTTGTAGTAAAATACTTTTTACTAAAGAAAATATTTTATCTAATATTTTAGTGCGAGAATATACAAATTTTAATTTTATGAAATACGTGCAGAAATATAATAGTTTATATTTACAAAATTAGTTTAATATTTAATTTAAGGCTTACATAGGTTGACGCCTAGAAAATTTTAAAACCAGATCTATTAATATAGCTGGCAGAATATGCAATAATATTGTCAATATATAGAATTGAACAAAATTATTGGTTAATATTGTATTAGGTGTCCAGACAGTTGCTTCGAAAGGTACATCTTTTATTGTAATATCAAATAATTCCTTTATATCTTGTTCATATGTACTGCGTTGTTGATTTGTACAATTCAAAACAAAAGGTGAAGGACCTGCTGTAGAGCTAACAATAAACAAAACAATAAATTAATTCATATAAGGGCTGATTGTTCCATCTTCAGATAAACTATGTAGTTTAATTTGTCTATTAGATAAATAAAAGAATAAAAAGAGCATAAGAGAGTAAGAGAGTAAGATAGTGAGCTGAAATTATTTATCAAAAAGTGAAACAACCCAGCCTAAATAACATAAATAATAATTAATTAATGTTTATACAAACTTCTAGAAATTTTTTAATGTTAAGTTCATAAAATAAGATAAACTTTTAATAGTATAATTTACAAATATTATTAACACGTTCCATACGGATTACAAGTAATTCATGTTTTCATCATTTGATTCTTTCCATTTAACCCATGATCACTTTAAGAAAGCCATGATAGTTATTCTAGATTAAAATATCTAAAGTGTTACCAAAGCAATAGTATTGGTTCCATTGACTTCAAAAAATTACAGTATATAATTTCATCCTTTAAGAAAATTAAAGGACAATGGCATTGTGAAAAATTTAATTTTAACACTAAAAAAAAATCGTAAACGTTAACTTGGAAAAAAATGTATATTTTTACTTAAAAAAATCATAACTTTTTAAATTTATAATATTTTTTAAATGCAGTAGTCTAATACTCTTATAAGATAATGTATTCTACCTAAAAAAAAAAAATAGTATGGTTATATGCGTTTGAAAAAAGGTATTTATTTTGAAAGTAAAAGATGGTCGTTTTTTAGTTATAAAAGAGATGTTAAATTCTGATAAAAGCAATTTATTATCGATTTAAGTTATTATTGATATAAAAATTGTTATTATTATTATTATTATTATTATTAATACTGAGACAAATATAACCGAAAAACGTAAAATACAAAAAATACATAGAAAACGTTACTCTTCGCTACAACAAGTGCACAAACAGTCTGCTTTTTAAATCTGAATCAGTGGATAACTCAGTGAATCACTGATTCAGTGCCACTGTTAATTAATGAATAAAATGTGATATCCCTAACCTATAGCGAATCTTGCTTCAGTGTATAAGTGTAGTGCATTCAACGTATATGGTATTGTAAGATTGGAATTACAATGTGCTAAAACGTGCAAACATCGGTATTTTAACTATATAATGTTCAAACTCTTTTTCTTTTATAGTTGAATTTCACTAATTACTCGGTGTCAAATGTGCTAATATAATATGCTGATAATTCACTATCAAGTATGTCACTTCAGATTATCCACTGATTCATATTTAAAAAATGTGTTTATCACTCATAGGTCGTAAGCATGACAAACATTCTTTCTTCATCTTTTTTTTTTTATTTTACTTGAAGGACACACGCATGCATGCATGCACGCACGCACACGTACAATCCACTTAATACTCTTATGCTTATTTTTGCAATTTAATGCAAAAATATAAATCATAAATTTTTTAAATGAAAACAACGCATTGGTCACATTTTGATTAAAAAAAAAACCGCTTTTTATGCGAATGGTTAAACATACTAACGGTCCGATTAAAAAACTAAACATTTCTATCGATAATTGAAGTTTTAAACCTCGAATCGATGGCAAGTACGTGTCCTTCCGACGCCAGGAAGATTTCGAAATATACGTGAAAGATGATACTTGAGTCATTTTGACCTACAGTGACCATGAAGGGTTAAGCTATCTTTATAATAATGTTAAATTTAAGTAAGTTTTAATAAAATACATTATGAAATATAGTTAATTTAATAAATATAATTGATTCAAGCAAAAGCACTGTTAATCACTGATGATCCATATAGCATGTGAAATCACATAAATTAGCGAGGCGTGAACGTGTAAAGTAAAATATTAGAATTGTGGCAGAAAAACGTAAGCAGTAAGACTTAAACCTCAATCGATTCAATCAATCATAATAAAGAACATAAGCAATAACATAAGTAATAAAAAAACCAAATAAAAAAATGCTGATTTGCTTACTGTTTACCTTTTACTGCTTAGTAAAAGTGGATGTGCGGAAGCCTCCCTATCAATCTTGGAAGATATTTTTCGGAAGCCCATAACTGAGCTACTTTTTATTAGGTAATAAAAAAATTGTTCATATAAATATAGTGCATAAAATAGTACAAAAAAATAGCAAATTTAAAGTTTTATTTTTGCAATATTAAGGATATGTGAATAACTTTCGAAAACAAATATTCAGATCAATTATTAATTATCAATTATCTCAAATCAATAATCAATCAATAATTAATTATTCAATATATTTAGACAAATTAAATATCGAAAATATATATAAAAAATTTTATTAAATTATTAAAAATTTTTAGATACTTTTAATTTAATTTTACAATAGCTAGGAAGAATCGTTAATAATTTTACTAAAAAATAAACAGTGATATTTAAAATGCGATTGAACATTTAGTTGAAAAAAATTTAAATAGGCTGAAAATTTTGATTTTATGGTAAACGTAAATACAATATCATTAAACGTTAGTATATACCATAAACATTATATCTTTGAACAATTATATACTGTAAATATTATATACTGTAAATTATATACTGTAAATTATATACTGTAAATATTACATAATACAGATATCTGTCTACACAATCAAATCAATTAAGCATTCCTCTTTAGATTTAACAAAATAGATTGAATAAAATATATAACTGCTGTAAACATGAATTGAATTATTTCCAGTAAAGAAAGAAAGTCCATATAATTTATAATTTAATATAATTATAGATACTCGTATATATAAATTGATGATCATACGTGATTAACTTCAGCTTCCAAATAACGATTAATATAGTTTTGGTCACAATGTCTACTGGTATCATATCTTCTGCAACAATTTTATTTAAGTAGCTTACTCGTAGTAATCCTTTTCCACCAATAAGGAAAAGACCCATTGGACCATAAATGTTATCTATCCATCCTGGAAAAGGTTCGGCTAGCGATGGCCCCACTAAAATACAAAATACATTTGTAAATTAAATTATTAATATGTTAGATTACTAATAATTTAAAAAAAAATAAGTATCTAAATGGTTAAAAATTAAAGAAGTTGTAAAAGAAATAATTAATGAATCAAACATAATTCTAATAATTAATTAAGATAATTGTATTGATAAATTACAAATATTGTCCAAACGTTTCGATTTAAACCATTTTCAGAGAATATGACTAATTTGCAATAAAAATATATATATGTCGCTGGTCAATCGCTACAATGAAGGTTGTTTGATCCTATAGTTCTTCTTTATTGCAGATTAAACGCAATAATTGTTGTATCGCAATTTCTTTTTTTATAGATTTAAAAATCCATTTCTAAAATTAAAGTATGAGCACATCTGATCCATATCTGAGAAATAAAATTTATAAATTGAGAATCGAAAAAATTTTTTTAATCGAAATTTTTTCGATCATTTCTTAGTCTAATATTTAGAGCTGTGTAAGTCTTATTGAGTCAATAAAACAGACGACTTAGGAACCTCTTAATCTATACGAGATGCAAGAATTATAACAGTTATTTATCCGCAGAAAGAATTAAGTAAATCCACGTGACATTCTAGCCTGGTTAATACATACATTTTAAAACTTGTGAAGAAATTTAGCAAAAAAGGTGAATGAATATTGTCGGCAAATTACTATAGGTGAAATAACAAATTGTGTGCGTGTGTGTGCGTGCACGCGCGCGCGCGTGCGTGAGTTTCCAATATATTTATCATTTTAATAAAATAACTATACTCTATTAGTACAAATACTTTATTCAAAGATAACATAAAATAAGAAATATAAAAATATCAGGCGTTCATATAACAATATTAAAATAAATATTTTCAGTAATTAAAAAACATACCAATAGATGGTCTCACAATCGCACAAGGCAAGGAGGAAGAATATTCCTGTATTACACTCTCCGCTAAGTTCTTCGAAAAAATATATGTGTTGGGAGCATAATGCAAACATCTGTACATAATTTCAGATACACATAAAATTAAAAATTTGCACATTATTAATAAAGCACAAGATAAATAATAAAATAGTTAAAAAAAATTTGTTGAAAAAATGTTCTAGTATATGTATATCTATTTACATAAAATTTTCAAGCACATTTTTTGTTTTGTAACTTACTTAATCATGAAAATGTTCAAAGTATGCTCATCCAACGTCTCGGCTATTTCGATCATCTTCCGCCAATCAGCTATTGGTGGGTACACTTTTTCTTCTATGTATATTTTATTAAAATGTGCAAATGCTGTACTAATGTATACTAATGCCTTTAACAGATAAGAGCAATTAGTTATATTATTAAAAATATTTTTCTAAAATTATCTTCAAAAATTTAAGAAAGCTTTCGTAATAATTATTAGTTTAATTTATATTATCGATTTTAGAACATTATTTCAATCATGCAAATATTTTTATAAATTTATTACATTGCAATTATTATTAAGCTTGAAAATTATAACACGCATTTAAAAAAAATTTGTAATTGAAATATCAATTATTATATAAAATATTAATAAGTAATAGAATGAATTATTTAAATATACTATCTCAGAAATTTTTTTTAACTTACTTTTAAATTCTTCATACTTTGAGCTAAAATACAGACGTCTCTTGTTGCTCTGGTATTACTATATATGGCATCTTTTAAACTATTATTAAATTTCACATCCGCCGCTGCATGAATTATTATAGTTACTCTTTCAATCAGCATTTGTCTGTCCGCAACCGATAAATCTAATTCTTTCTCCTTGACATTACCAGAAATTGGAATTATTTTCTTAAAACGTGAAAAATGCTCTTTGCGCAATTTGTCATATAACTGCAATAAAAGAATATTATAATTTACAAAAAAAATCTTTCTTATAATAAAAGATTTGAAGTCATTTGTAATAAATTTGTAATAAAGAAATAGCACATTTAATAGCGTTTAAATCAACATTTTCTTTAATAATTTAAATCAATACTCTGTTTTAATAAATGCATTACAAAATCTTTTATTATATACTATTTACAAAATCTTAATATTAAAAATAATTTTCCTTATTAATAAAATTACAATAACATTTACAAAATATACAATAACATTTACAAAACCGCAGACATACACATTTAAATGTAATATTTAAATGTAATATTATTATAAACAACTTAAAAATTAAAAAAAGTGCATTGTTACAAAAAATTTTTCTTTTTATATTTAACTTACCGGTAAATTTAATAATTTCTCGAGTCTTTCATTCATAGTTAATTCTTTTTTAGAACGTATCAACAGAAATATTTCACGAACATCTGGACAAGATCGTAATATTTTTTCAATCAACATTTTTCCCAGAAATCCTGTTGCACCCGTTAAAAATATACTTTGTCCTGCATAAAATGCAGGAATCGTTTTAGATGAATCAACTGTCATCTTAATTATTATTTTTAAAACAATGGTAATATTAACCAGAATACTTAGCAATGTCAAATGAAGTATTGAAACACTTGGAACTGTTACTTTTGTTATGAAAAGAATTGTGTCTAGAATTCAAACAAGTGTCTTTTACTGACGGACAATTGAATTGTAAGTATTTAATTTAAATTTTTAATCATTTTATAGTCTGTGGCTAGGGTCAAAGTCTCACTACAAATGCTTTGGTTGATTAAAAAAAAATCAATTAGAAAAAAAGAATTTTACAAATTTATTAATCAAAAATTGCTTTAAAAAGCATTTGTAACATCGCGTTGATCATACTCTGTGTATCAATCAAATTTTCGCCTGCATGCATAGAATACGGTGCAAGGAAAATCCGGATATAAATATTGGCTAAAGCAATATTTTTCGCAATAAATTATTCGCAGGTTTAAGATTCTTATTAACGTAAATTATTAATATTCTTATAAAGATGCTTATTACATCAAAAATTATTAAATTGTGTCTTAAGATTGAAAAAGATTTTAGCGCATTGTTTGCAAAGAGAATCAGATGTACATAAATTTATACAGAAATAGTAAACAATACTTGTAACAGTAATTGTATAATTGTAACAGTAATAAAAATTGAGTGGAAATAGTACAATAATAAGTTAAGCTATTCATGCAGTGTAGTTAAAATAATAATTTTCTGTTCTTTTTGATAATATATTGATTTAATTATAGTATTATTGTCCGCGCAATGAAATTAGAATTTTTTGACAACACGAGTATATGTAGTCGTTTTCAATATTTTTGCTTGCACAAATCCGTTTGCCAAATTTAGCTGTCACATTTTGAGAAAAATCATCGCAATTTTGAGAAAAATAGCGTTAATGAGGTAAAAACAATAATTAAAAATTTTATAATGTTGACAGCAAATATTTTTGTTTTCAAAATATTGCAAAATGAAAATAATTTTTTTCCATATAATAATAAGCATACAGAAAAAAACATTTTATTTCTGTATTATGAAAATAAGTGGTTATATATACTTATATAATCAGATCATATTAAGCAAAAATGATAAAATATAATGGCAGACAAATTATAATCTTCAATAATACAAGATTATAATCTTCTCATTATAGTATTTTGTTAATTTCGTTTTTTGATTCAATAATGAAAATCAAGTTCAACATGTAACTTAAAGATAATTAAATTACTTTTCTAACAAGAACAATTATAAATTGCATGCCAGAAATAAAAAAATATTAATATTCTTGATGAGGCTTCCATGGATGCTTTCTATATAAAGATGATGCGTTTCTATGTAAAGATCAGGCTGCTCCTCATCTTGATGAAATGGACTGCAAGATTCATGAAACGTTGGCATTCCAAGAATGGATCTGGACACAAAAGAAATCCGCGAAAAACGCATAATCTTTATAAAAATTATTAAATTTTATATAAATCTTTTTAAGATTTTTTTTAAGTATTAAAGAATACTGCAGTTCACAATTGCTAGACACTCTTTCTAAATCTCTCACTATGCATGTATATATACATTGAAAGCAATAAGTAATGCTGGATTATTTCTTTCTCACTGCACATATACGTTACTTATTAAATCGCTTATGAGCATTCATTTGCAGATCTTTATTAATTAATTTCTTATTAATAATTATAAAAATTGCAAAATGGAAGAGAATTTTTATTTGTTTAACCGCAAATTTCTATTAAATAATTATTTTTAATTACTAATTGCTAAAAAGATTACAACAAGAAAGGATCTTTCTGTTCAATTTAACTAGATCGCTTCACCTGCCCATGAAAGGTGTTACAGTTATTACCAGATATTAGATGTTCCGATATAATCGATATTTTGAAATATCATATCATTACTCCTTTTGATATTTGATATTTGCAATTCGAAATTTACTTTTCGCATCGTAGCATCGAATCTAAAATGTATAGATATCAATTGAGTCGATAAAAAAGTTACATTTCCAAAATTTAACCGCATAAATATATAAGAATATATATATAGTCAATTCGGGGACAGTTTATGATCGCGATCAACGCCATCATGATATAATAAAATTAAAAGAAATTTTATGTTTTACATTATCTTTGTTAGTTGATAGACTTATATGTATTGTATAAAATGACAAATATATGTATTGTATAAAATATATAAATCCATAATTTTTTATTCTCATCAATCTGTTTTTCATTCCCATTTTATATATAAATTTACTAAAATATTTATAATTTTATTGATAAATTAGTAAATTTACCTAGTAATTTACCTAGTAATTTAAAATAATTTTTTTTTTTAATCAAAAAAAACATTTGTGTTCTCCACACGTCTCTATAATAAAACATGCAAAAAACGTGATGATATTCTCAAATATCGAATCATTTCCAATATATTGTCGTATCGATAGTACGTACTTCGATTCATATTGATAAGAAATATCGATAATCTATGCTTCTCCGCACTAACGTTCCTATTAGATATTATGATTATATTAGGCAGTATGTCGAAAATAGAATCTTGGAACATCTTATTAAATAACCATAAAAAAGAGTTATATTGAAAGAAGTCTAATCATATACATGTAAACTGCTTTAATTTCTTCACCACAAAAAGATATACAATAATTTGCAACAATTGTTCCAAAAGTAATGCATTAATAAAAATTGCTCTCTAACATTTAAAAGAAAAATTATTTACTTATGAAAAATTACTTACCCAGCTTAAAAATGTATAAGGAAGGAAATGTGTAAGATGGAAGAATATTTCTGTGTTATATTCTGTTAAATTTTTTGAAGAAATGTAATGTGTATAGGAGTATAACTTGTTTATAATGTTAAATGCTTATAGAATTCAAAATTCAAATATGACTGAAAGTGCAACGTAAATAGAGAAAGATAATTGTTCCACATCTACGTATTTAAAATTTAAAATAGCATGTCATATTTGGTTTCTTTTTATTACTTATTTAGTTGTTCAAAAAATGTATTTATCCAATAACGAAATTAATAAATAAAACTATATTAACCAATTTATAGATAAAAAAAAGATAGGTAGAAATTTGCGTCTAACTTTCAATACATATCTTATATTACAAAAACATTAAAATGTTTTTAAATTATTAAAAAATTATTTTTACATTATAAAAACCATTAATGATACATGCGAGTAATGATGCTTGAACATTGCCACTGAGATATAAAGTATGGACAATAAAGTACAATTATTTATATACATTAATTGATTGTATCAATCTAAACATTCTGAATTACTCTAAACAATCAATGATTCCTAGTCACTTGATCCCTGGGCACTTCATAGTATATTACAATTTTATTTCTAATATGGAAATGACAATAATTTCGCAGTCTAAGACTGAAAAAGAAAACACGCGCGTATATGAAATTATATTTTTCCAATAACAGAACTGTAATGTAAATACAGTATAATTTATTTTATATTTATAATGTTTTATAAACATATTTTATAAACATATTTTATATAAATATAGATTGTTTATCAAGTATTAAATGCAGCATAAATGATAATTTTGGAATCTAAATAAATAAAATTTTCATTAAAAATTTGAGAAGTGAATTTAAATTTAAAATTAAACTAAATATAACACGCATACATTTGTATACTGTACTGAATAATGCATTTAAATTCAAACTGAATAATACATTCTTAATACACGAATAATTGGAGGAAGTGATAAACGAAAATAATAAATAGTTTAACCCTTATCCAGCGAGAAATGACTCATCGAATTGACATCGAGTCAATGAAATTCCATCGAATCGAAATATTCGAAATTTGAAATTCATTTCGATGTACTTCATAAAAATAATAAACATTCTTTTAAAAAAATGAATATATTCATCATCAGATTTTTAAATAATCAAATGTATTAATAAAATATTTATTAGGACATCGATATTTCATTTTGATATCGGTTCGCAGTTATTTCGTTCCGAAAACAAAATTTTTTAAAATAAAATTATTATTATTGTATATTAATTATTATCTTTTATTATTAAGACAAAGATTTTCTTTCGTCTTAATAATAAGATATAACAGTTGTATTATAATAATGTATTATAATAATAATAACAATTTTATTTTAAACATTTCTTGTACAAATAATGTACAAGAACTTTTATGTACAAATAATGAATATAACAATTAAAATAAAGTAATTAAGGTAAGAAAATAATCGTTATGACATGTATATATAAATTCTTATATTTATTAAATAAATAAAAATCGACCGAATTAATGTAACAATATAATATAATAGAGAGCGCCTATAGATTGGTAAAAGTTGGAAGTTACGAATAATATAATATTCTAAGTTCATTGAATTTAATTAATCTCAAATGTAAATGTGCGCCGAAACGTTCGGACAATCGCGAATATATATAATCCCTTCCTTTACTTAAAATAAGAAACCTTTTTCTTTTATAATTATCTATATAAATTAATGTATAAAATTATGCTCAAATGATAAAGTCCTTATCCGCGGCCGCTAATACAATTTTTTATTCATAAATTTCATTTTTTATAATGGTTAAAAGTGTCATGTGTATATAAAAAGTGAATCTCAAACTTCGAATTGATATCAAAATGATGAAATCGATGATTGGCACGATTACGATAACTTTGGCCCTCAAAATAAAAAGCATTTTTCAAAAGCATTTTTAGTACACAAAAAAATAGTAAAAAAAAGTTTCAACCAACAGATATCAAAATAACTAATAATTACAAACTAAAAAAAATCCTCGCTTCGCGTGGAAAGTGCAAAAATCGAATTATCAAATTAAATATTAATTAGAATTTTTTAATTATTTTTCCTGTGTTCCTTACTAAAAATGCTTTCAAAAATAATTTTTATTTTAAGGGGCCAAAGTTCATATCGTAATCGTGATTATTTATCAGAAAAATTTAATTATAACAAAAAATTTTTATAATCTATCATAAATTCGCAACAAGAGCGAATCTCTGATATAATTGATTATTTCCATATCTCTTTTTGATAATATTGAGTTATAAGCAAATGGAGATCAATGATAAATAAATCGCTTTGTTATTAGCATTTCCTAGCTTAATTAACAAATACTGATGTAATTTTTTTATCTAACTTCCTTAAACATTAATAATATTAATTTGTCAGCAGAGGCACAAAATTAAGAATAGTCCCTGTAGAAGGTATAGCTTTAGCGATGACTTGATTGCAAAAGTGCGCTTAGCTCAGCGTTAGGGCATTAGACTACCATTCTAGAGATTTTATAAGTTCAAATCTCATCGATAATGCATTTTCAAAAATTAATTGCAATTCATAAAATACATAGAATATACACGAAATAGCGAAGACAGCTGATTAAGTAGGCAAATAATAATAATAATCATCATAAAAAATCATTATTTTTCGTTAAATATTATTATATTGTTTAGAGAATCAAAAATTCATCGAAATCGAATTGTTCTGAGCGTCAAAAATTCATCGAATCAAATGTATCGAACACACACAAATTTATCGAAATAGGTGAATATTTTGATCAATTTTCGAAACATGTTTTCGATGTCGATTCGACATCATTGAGTCATTTCTCGCTGGGTTATAAAGGCTGTAGACCGTTTTGTTCTCAATCCTTCACTTTTGTCCTCGATCTTTTTAATTTTTTTTTATATTTAATTATCAATATGTACATATTGATATAATTTATACTTCTGAAAACTAATTGATCGAAATCTATACATCTTATATAAAATTATACATCTTATATAAAAAATATTTTAAAAAATATTTGAACCACTAATGTATTGTAAGTAATTTGTCAGAACAAATTTGGTCATATTATACAATAGATGAGTAGATATTTCAATATACAAATAGACTTTAAAACGACTAAACAGTATGTACGCTGTTATTTCGCAAGTCATGATGAGACATTTATTCTCTGCTGTCAATTATTTAATTTATAATATTAAATATTAAGTATTAATTTTTAATAGCTAAATATATTATATTAATCATTACTTATTTTATTTATCACTTCCAAATTTTTTGCAATCTCAATGCATGGGCTATATATATTAATTGTATAGAAAAAAAGAACTGTTGAAATATACAGGTAAAGGCTTAGGTCTTTATTGTAAGGATATACAATTTGTTTCTTAGTAATGTGTTCAAGTTATCTTCAGTAACATTAATGTTACCACGCTGACATGTATGCGCGATTTAGGTAGCAATAAAGAGAAAACAAAAACAGCCAAAATGGTTTAAGTATCCAGTCATAAAACAAATTCGGGTTCAACATATCCTCCCGAGACTCAGCGTATATTTTATACATCACATTTTTGTCTTTGCACGATTAACAGACGATTTATTTCCTACACTTAAGCTGTATCAAAATTTAAATGGTTTGCAATATGAAACTGCCACATTTTTCTTAACAATAGTGATAGGTAAACAGTAAAGATATGCAAACATAATTTTTGCAATTGACACCTTAGAAATTGTAAAATTTACACGTTTTATGTAAATATTCTTTATATTTTCATTTCTATGTTGCTCTTTCTCTCTTCTCTTCTTTCTTTCTCTCCTTCTCGTCAGTAAGTAAAAGCATATAACATATGATGAAGTAAACCTAAATATATATAAATCAATTTTTGTTGCACAAATATTTATATATATTTACATGTATGTGATATATTGGGATGATACATGCATGTTGGCGTAACTTTAAGAAAAGTATAATGTCTATTATATATGCTATAAAAATAATTAAGCTAAAACTTACAAATATACTAAATCATCACTACTTCTTGGGATCCTAAACTATATATATATTAAAACGATATTAACATGCATGTCACTAAAAACATAGCGTCAGGTCTCAGGAGGATGTACACAAAACGCGACTCAGATTTCAAGAATAAAATCTTTATATCTGCTCTCTTTTCAAACAACTCATTAATATTCATTCATCTTCCTCTGCGGCGCTCGCCTATTCATATTACGTGTTTTTGAAGCAACACAGACGGATCGGAAGCTATTAATTACAATATCGAATCTTTGGATTGATCTTCCTAAACCATCTTCCCAACGTTTTAATAAGCTTATGATCCATACAGAAAAAATTAATAAATCCATCGGCGCTCGCTGATGTGTCTACATAATTGTGCATTGACTTAATCTTATGATATATATATATATATATATATATATATATATATATATATATATATATAACTATACGANACGGAAA
>NW_012130122.1:937439-940795 GCF_000143395.1 Atta cephalotes | reverse complement strand
GTACCGTCGGTACGTCGTTCGTAGTACGTAGTATATATATATATGTATATATATATATATATATATATATATATATATATATATATATATATATATATATATATATACATGCAGAGATATGTTGCTGGTTCACTGTCGCAGAGTCTATCATTTGACGAGAATAAAACTGAGCAGGTAAGTAGTGCTAATCCATAATATATTTCTTAAAGTAACATTAACACATTGTGCATTACGTTTCAATTGTGTCTGAGCATGTGATAACAAGATTATATATATTCAGTCTACTTTCAAGATCAACAAAATTATTTTTACTTAATAATTTTTTAAAATACGATTAGAGTTAATATTCAATTATTATCCCGCTAATTTTACTGATATTTTGGGGAGTATAACAAAAAATTGATTATTAAATGAAAAAATTATTAAATGAAAAAATAATTTTATTATGTTTATTGAAATTCAACTTGGGCGGAACTTCATTTATGTATTTCGGCATGTAAAAATTCGTATTAATGAATTAAGTATTAATGACTAACGTAATAAAATTTATATTTGTGTCTACAATTAATGCTAAAAATTTACCATTATATGATTTAAGAATATTAAAAAAATTTTTTAAGAATTCTTCTACATCCAGAATTTGATATATAACAGAGAGAAGATTTTTAAAAAGTCGATAAAATTATTACAAAAGTAAAATAATTTTTATTCATTAAAGCATAATTAATATGGATAAGCACTTTCTCTCCACCGCTCTAGATGACTACCTAAGCAGAACAACAAGTCGCAATGACGCAATAATTAAAATGAATTGGAAATAATTGAAAAATGATTTTTAATGATCATTTTGAAGTCATTTTGACATCATTTTAATATCATAATGACTTGTTGTTCTATTTGGATAATAATAAATCCATTTTACTTAGACATTAACAATCTTTTAAGGATGTGTCCTTCGTCGAACAATATTTAACATTTTGTGCTGTCGATAAGTTATTCTAACAAACAGTTCATAACAAAAATTAATCGCTTGTTCGATTTTCTATTTAAATTAGAATCAAACGATATTTAAACTTATCAATATATCATCCTTGTTTTGCTCGATATCATCCAAAGAACTTTTTGCAAACAAAAACTTCAAGAAACAGAAATTTTTTTTTTGCTAATTTCATATCTGTATTGAATAAAATCTTCCTTTTTTAAATTTAGTTGAGTTAAATATCAAAAGAATTAACATAATAATCTTTCTCAAGTATTTTAATGAAAAAAAACTTCGATTTTATCGATTTTATGTATATCTCTGCTTTTTCTGTACTACTCGGATGATATCGAAATAGATATATTAGTTTATAAAAATATTGACCGAATGCAAAGAATTTGATACGAGTCCCTGATTTCCGGGCTCGATAGAGTAATACTATGTATGCACTCTTCTCAGAGGGTTGTCGTGCAACAGCGAACCACTATCGGAAGGTAAAATGGCTCCTTTATTAATATCTAGTACTAATAATAGTACGAATCACGATACATTTTTCGTTTGAAATCATCAGTTTTGACATCATCACGTGCAAGAAATTGCATTTTTAAGCTGCTTACAATTGAGGTAATCCATGATATAAGGCCCACGTCACTTTCCACTTCGTATTATCGCATACACTATTCACTAGTGATACTCTCGATACTTTTTCCCTCCTCCGTCACCCTAAAATACTTAGAGTTAATATATTTTGCAAGCCTGCGCAAACATAAGGTCGAACATCCAACGTCTCCGGCATATCCGCCGCAATCGCTTTACTTGTTTATCTATCACCCTTTCATCATCAACTCTATTGTATACTATGACTACGCTTCGACATATATGTATCACGATACGGATTAGTATACCTAACACACACGACATTTCGCTTTACACTAAGTACTTAAATATTACACGTTCAACCCAGTCTATAACAAACGTTAAAACCATGGTAGCGTAAAAATCGGGCGATGAGAAAGAAATCAAAGATGATGACTGTCAAGAAATATGACAAATTATTGAAACGTTAAACAGAACGATGAGAAAATTGCAAATGAATCGTCGCGAAAATTAAGTTATGATCCAAAAAGCTCAAGAAACAAAAATTATCAATTGAAGGATATAGAAAACAAATTGAGGGATATAGAAAGTAGGATTAGCATTTTTGCGTTAATAACTTTTGGCAATTTCTTAAATGATATCTCACGAGTTTAGCAACGGTTGCGTTTCCATCGAATCCAACTTGCAAACAGTCGGACACTTTGGAAAAGCGACCAATTTTTTTTTCCACTAATACGAGGCTGTCACGCGAATGATTTGTCGATGCGAAATCGATTATTTAAGAAATTTAGCTTTCAATAAATTGATTCTATTCCAAACCAAGTTACTCGAAGCAAAATCTAAAAATACGGTCGGATTTAACTTTTAAACCATATTAAAGTTTATTGAATTATAACAGATCTCAATATAGAAACACTAGACAAATTTTTATCCATCTGCGCGTCCATACTTCGAGTACAACAAATATTACAGCGCAAAAAAATACATCCATAGAAAAAAAATTGAACGAAGAGCAATGCTCAAACAGGAATGTAATTTATTTCAGGAACATCGAACATAGAGTTATCGTCATAGTTATCGCCTCGCTATGTGCAGATAATTATTCTACTCTACATCGTGGTTATTCATGTACAAAAAATCGAAATATAAATACATCTTATTCTTTTAATCAAATCGCGCTAATTATTCTTTTGCCTCTGTTAAATCGTATAAACATGACGTGACTAAAGAGTGATCTTATGCGTTACATATTCTTTTGGCACCTTGTTAGATTTTCATATTATGATCATTCAAGAAATGGCCAGAAAAATTGTTATTTTCAGAGACATACAAATGACACAAAAATGCTTTAATTAAATAGTCTCATTTGTTATGTTCTCATTGAAATAGAAAAGCCAAGTGAATTATAACCGAATCCGAGAAAAAAAAGCAAATAATGTAAAAGATATTATATATGACGACAGAGAGATATATTTTGCCGCCGAATTCACATAGACTGAGATGAAAAATCTATCTCAAGCATAACAAAACATATGAAGGAAACAACTTCGAAGTACATCTACTGAAAGCGACTGAAAAAAAGAAGATTGTATCTTTTACGTTTTTGTTTAACACCCTGTGTAACACGCGAAAACGCTAGAAACGATCCTATGATATTTAACGGTAGAAGGGAAAAGGGAGACTCCACTAAATATTCTCACGGTAACGAACTTCGAAGTATCCATGCTTATAATATATATATATATATATATATATATAATATATAGTATATATATATATA
>NW_012130122.1:918176-937114 GCF_000143395.1 Atta cephalotes | reverse complement strand
TACGTATACCTACTACTGTACTTATAATATAGTATATATATATATATATATATATATATATATATATGTATATATATATATATATACATACACCATCATTTTAATGTGATACTTAAACCGGGAAACACTCTGTATCTTATATACAATGTATACAGGCTACGACATACAAATATTAATCTAATCCTTGTGCTACTCGATATTTCCGCATAATAATATACCAATATAACCATTTACTCACATGTTGCGTGTACATATATGTATATGCATATGCATATGCATATATGTATACATATATATATATGTATATATACACATATACACATAAATATACACATATACAATATACATATAATAGACTATTTTATACTCGCTTCGTGTTTTACTAATCTCTACGGTATCCCCTCTCTTCCGCGTGTGCGGTAGAAGACTATTGTAATTACGAAAAATCGGCAACACCTTCGATCCAAATGTAACGCTTAAAATGTAAAAATATTTCCGGGATATATCTG
This sequence comes from Atta cephalotes, assembly GCF_000143395.1. Lineage (NCBI taxonomy): Eukaryota > Metazoa > Arthropoda > Insecta > Hymenoptera > Formicidae > Atta > Atta cephalotes. The sequence continues at coordinate 936,605 of NW_012130122.1, read as the reverse complement.
TCACGATTGCAAAAGGAAGGTGCGGAAATGGGGCATGGATGAGGTGGGAACGGGATTAATCTGGAGGGAGGAGTGTAGGTGAATTCTTTAATAATGATACTTTTTCTATTTCTCTCTCTCACTTTCTCTCCATCTCATCACGCCAAATGTACACATAAAAAAGAAACATGCTGTCGGCTTTCAACGGCAATCTCACGATATCCTGATATCTGCGGTATCCCGCCGATCGTTCATCATATGCAAGGGAACGTCACTAATTGTAAAGCGTCACTCGCACTCGAAAAGCTTTCCGAAAGAGAGTCTGCGTAGCGCTATATCGGTTGCGATATGTACATGAATTTGCGAGTTTATGTATGGTCCAGCATTAGCTGGCGTTGTCATCGCGAATAGAACTCGTGGGAAATAAAGAACTAAAAGTATTAAGAGAACATGGAAATATATTGAGCCGTTTTCTTCCATTTTTCTAAAGGAAGATCCTTATTATTATATCAATCACTCGACGTTATTATCCCCGACAAATAGCAATTTCGTTGATTCTCTGCAGTAAATCGTTAATGACAGATACTTTCCGCCGATTAACTTTCCGGACGCAAGCGACGCTCAACGCTAAACTTGGTTTAAACACAACATGGATCGTTCGTCCTTTTTTACTTTTTTCTTTTGTTTTTTTTTTTTTAGATTAACGGCGCACACTCTCCGAGTGTACCGAGCAAATTCGCGCGTGAATTTGACTCGTGTTTCTATATTATTGTTAACAACAGCAGACTATCAGGTATAACGTAACAGTATTTCCTTTCTCCCCCCGATGTGAGGTACATCGGTCACACTTCGGTGCGTGAATATTTCCAAAGAATCGCCTGACTTTATCAATACAAAAGTGCTGTCAAAAATATCTCTCCCTTACCGGACTTTTTAGTAATAATCAGGAGTCGCGCGAATAGGAAATTCGTGTGTTACCCGGATAATCGCGAGCAACGTTAACCAAAAGCAACGTTAACTAACAAGGGGAGGTAAGGATGGGCGAAATCTGATTTTTGAGAAAATCGATTTTTTGAAAAAACTGATTTTTTTAGTTATTTTTAATTAGACAGATGCTGACACATTATTTTTTTTAATTGTACACTATGTTAGTACTGGGATACTGATGTTCCACAGAAATAACTCCTCAAACTCCACATACTGAATGAATTATCACAATTATCAAAATTGAATAGCAACTCAAAAATAATCGAATTAATACGTTGAATCTAGTGTGGTACGTACATACCATACATATTTATTTATTTAGGTGTTGCTCAACTACTGTTCTAGTTGAGCAAAATTCTAAAATTCGTGAACACAAAATATTTGCATAAAAGTTATGAACAGGTAATTGTTTTTTTATCCTATTCATCTTTCGATTCCTTTATTTTATTCCTTATACTTTCAAATCAGATTTTTTTTCACACCTTTTAAATTTTTGCGTGTTTCAAATACTTTATTTCAAGTACTTTATAATTAAAATAACTGATTGTCCATGACAACCAGTAAAACTGATTAGCTAATTAATGCCCATCCCTACAAGGATATCTCTTATAAACTATCTCGAAACATTTCGTTCCTATTTAAAGGGACGCGCTTTAATAATAACAGAGTTATTATTTTGCTCGTTTCTTCGCATTCTCGAAGCATCCTACATCACAAACATCAATGTTGGAAACTACTGTAGTATTCTGAATTTTTCGCCAGATCCAAGTTTTCTACGGATTTGACACTATTTTAACAATTGCACGTATACATCGAAATTAATCACGTACTTCCGTGGGATATGGCAAAAGAAAAATTGTAAAACCAAAGTAATCTGAAGTTAAAGTTTTAACTCCTAAAATCCACTAAAATCGGATTGTCCCTAAAAGTGATCGCCTGTACGCAACTAGTTTGTAAACAAGGTTATTCCGATAGGGTTACGTTCAGGTTCAAACTTTGTTAGCAAAGTAATTCTAAAAACCACATTAGATATAGGTCTCGATGCAATAGCAAAAACTATTTTATCTCAAACATCTTTTTAGGTACGACCATAATGAACGTATATTTAAGTAACGATTCATGAAATTATTTAATAAAAATAATTAATATTAAAAAATTTAATTTTTTAATTCTTTAATTTTTTTAAGTTTTGAAAAATATATATAAACATTGCACTTAAATGCGTATAACTTTTAAACGTCTGAACCGTTAAATCAAAATGTTTACATTGAAAAATTAAATATAATTTTACTTTTAAACAGAGATAAAAATGAATTTTCAAAATTTTAAATGGAATAAACATTTTTTTAAAAACTTTTAACAATCTCTGAAATATCAAAACTAATAAAATATACAAAATTTAAAATAGCGCTGAAAAGATTATGAAATTTGCATAAATGTTTGCATTTATACAAATCAAGATGACCAAATGTTTTAAAACATATACCTATTACTAAATTAAAATCGCTTTAGAAAATCGTTTAAAACAATCAAATTTAGAAAATAATTTAAAATTTTCCTCATTTATTTATAGACATAATTTTGGCTGTAATGTTTTAAAAGATGATCGTACTTAAAAATATAATATATCATTAGAAAATTTCATTGAAATAGCCTAGGGAAAGGGCAAACTTCCAAGGAATTTGTTGTAGATGTAATTTTGAGGATACAGATGCAAAAAAGTAAATTATATTTAAATAAAGCAGATGTGCAGATTCGTTTACCGTCGTTTGTTATAACATGTTTGTACGAAATTTTTAACTCCTATAACGATCAAAGTCCGGTTATATAAACAATAAGTTTCGCGATATCGACAGATCCTGGTTTACGCAATATATCTTAATACATAATAATAACCGTTTAATAGAAATATAAACGTCTTGAATGCAATTTGTAACCTCGTCATTACACTGACGTGATATTCATTATCATATTGTTTAAGAAAGCTCGTCGGCTTTATATTTCAGGTTCCATTCTCTTGAGATAATCTCTTCTAATTAGACAATTGAAGGAGCAAGTAAAAGAAAGCAATATATAATATGTCGATCATTGTTTGATTGCCTTTACCTCGAGTCAATTGTCGCAGTAGCAAAATTTCGTGCTGTAGGCAGATTCTCGATCTATGATTGAGTTTCAACAAGAAGTGTTAAACTGACTATCACTATCGTAATAACGCGAATTTTTATTCATAAAAATATCACTCTTTCTTTGTAGAAGAATGTGATGTATATCTTGTTCATCTACTTGCTCCTTTGATTTTAATATTTCGAGTTTCGACGTGTTCTCGAGCGCGCATAGACTCAAACAATATAAAAGCCCGGCAAAACGCCTATAGGACATTTAAACGCGACGTTTTATCAAACACTCGCGCAAAACTGACGAGCAAAATGCTCGGGATCGTCCTGGAAAGAACGATCAATTTTACTTGCGGTATAATATCGCAGATCCCGTGTCACCGCACCGGGCGGTAATGAGGCGGACACGGATAAGAAAATGGGAAGGAGGGATGGAGAAGAAGAGATTGAGAAAATAAGAAGAATGGCACCTGATGTGCCCGAAGAGGCTGCCCGATTTCGCTACGACGGAAGACTGAGTTTTCAGCCCGTAGCCATTTGCTGTGTCCCTCCTCTTGCGGATGCGGCCGCCGTCGATGCGATAATTTCTGCTCGAAACGCTTGACAGATTCGCCATTGTACTAGTAATAACGATAATTCACCACTGCGTTGCTCGTTAATACGCAATGATAGCTCAATAACAGGTAATAACGAGAACATCTCAGATTCCTAATTGTGATTAACACGTAATCGGCACTGCTCCCCGACGACCAGCGTCGCTAAGAGCACTCCGCGCGATGCAAAGGAGGATATTGTACAGTCGTTGATGGATACTGGTTGATAGGTACTCTTGTCGAGATCAATTGCGATCGGATGAAGGATATCGAGTAAAAGAAAAGAAAAAAAGAGTGGTTTCGTTAACGTAACTTTGACGGGTAACGCATCCCAGGAGGGGGGAAAAACCTGTCCGACAGAATATCATTTATCGTCGATCAGGATAAGCGTGTCCTTTACTCGGGCTTCAAGCGATGCCATTGCACGATGGTCTGCCTCGGCTTTGTAATCATGTCCTGCCAATGTTTCGTTTCGCTCGCGCCACTTCCATTTTTTCCTGCAAAGGAAGTTACACCGTACATTACCGGATACACCGGATTCCAATTTCAATCTGCTATTTGTTTCTATGACATTTAATTACAACAGTTACTTGACTACGCATTGCAATGTTACTTTAGCGCAAAAACGACTTTGAATTTCAAACATTAAACATTTTTTCAGACAAAATATAACTACTAAAATTTTGGATAGTTCAGGTCAACCCAAACGTATGATATGTCATAATAATAAATATGTACTGTGTAACTCAATTAGCCTGACAGTCTCTTTTAAAAAACTAATAATAATCATGAAAAAACAATAAAATATTATTATCCAAATTTGAATCTATTCTCACACACATGTGATATTCAGAAATAGTAAAATCGAACAGAAAACTATAGATATTTTGAAACGTATTATTTTTAACTACCTCCGTTAATTATAATTAAAAAGTTTTAGAATCTTAACAATTCAGTACTTTAAATATAAATCTATCGATAGAACTGAGGCACAGAAGTTTATATTTAGAGATACGTATTGAAAAGTTTAAAATACCTGCGAGTTGAATCCGACCAATCAGTTCGTTTCGTCCAATGTTGTCGAAATCCATCACCATTACATCCAAAGAGCACTCTCTGATTTTCTCCCAAGGTACATTAAAGGAGAATACCTCGTTAAATACAGGATTTAAGGTGCATTTGAAAATAGGAGTCTTGCGTTTCTCGATCCTCTTGTCGCCAAACTGTAGCCATACCTTGACGTACGGATCTAGAATTGTAAATATTTAATTACCCATTCAATTTCTCATTCTCTCGACAAAAAGATGTAATAAAACGTGTTATTGTGCAAGCGTTGTGATGCAATTTAATTTAAAAAAAATTATTAATACACACAACAGAAAATATATTTTACATTTTTTTTTTTAAGTGCGTTTATGTTTCAAAATGTAATAATTATGTAAATTCTTCAAAAGTGTTCATCGAGTGCCTTAGTTTATCATAATACCAGAGAATTCACAAACAATACGATGAACGTAACATTACCTGATTTTCCGTTAATATCCTTAGCTTTGAGATTCCTCGCCTTCAAAAGAGTCAACGTCAATATGGAATTACTCGGATGATAGCATAGCGAGCATAAGAGTTCTCCACATTTATCTTTAGCTGGCGGCTTAAGAGCTTTCCAAAACGATGGTTTCTCGGATAGATCGACCTACAATAAACAAACCCACGAGATATTGCTGATAATTAAAGTTGCGTAACAATTGTCGAACTAATTAACAAACCAAATTTCAAATACAGAATTTAACATAAAGACAGGAAGGATTATAACAAGAATTTCTCTATTATATATGCGAGTATTAACAAACTTTAATTAATTTTCATTAATTCCATAGCTAAACAATGTGCAGAATCATGAACATATTCAGAAATAATGAAATCAAAACAGAAACGAAAAGTTCTTCATGCACATGTGCTTTTCTTTGTGCTTCTTTCTTTCTCACTCTCTGCATATCTTTATTAAACATTATACTCTTTAGGAGAGCATTTGCCATATTATCATTAATACGTTCGTCACGTTTGTCTGTTATTAGGGTTATTACAGCGAATGCGAGATAATTAGTATTCTGCTCGGAGTGATCACGTGCGGACTTAATAGTTAATTGATATCATATGTTGCAAATTACAAATGCAAAATTTTTGCAGCATAAACATATCCCGAATTACATGAATTATATGTCACGCTTCGCATGATACAAATTGATCATTGACATTTGGAGCTCGCTCGCAGTCTCGCTCTACAGTCAGAACTGTTTAAACAAAAAGAAAATTATTTGCCCCAAATTACAACATATTATTACTATTGTTATTACTATTAACAAATTGTTTTATTATGACGTTATGTCATAAAATATCCTGTGTAATATTAATCTTTTCATATATACGTATTTATAAAATATATAATATTAATCTTTATATATACATATACTATGCGACGGCAATGCGTGAGATTCGTGCAACGACCATTCGCAACGCTAGCATATATCATGAATTGCTCCTGGGAAATGAATGTGTGCATAGGATAGAATTATCACATGCGTATGTCCCCCGGTGTTATTGTGCGCGCAGATTAATCCACTACTCGATAGATCTTTGGTAATATCGATATCAAGCAAGAATTATATGATATATGGTTATGTTGTCCCCCCACACAATTAATATATTAAAAATTATTTTTGTTTACGTAAAAAAAATATTCGTTAAAAATTCGGCCGATTTTTTTAAATATTTTCAAGAATTTAATATATTGCAGACGAAATTCTATTTTTTTAATAAACTTACAAACAAATCTATATATAATTTATAATTTAAAGAAAAATTTGTTTTTATAGATTTGATATTTTTTTATATAAAATGTTTAAGAATACATTTTAATACACAAATGAATTTAACAAACGAATATCCAATATTCGAATAAATAAGATACTCTTGTACTGCATTGCAGTATATAAATATGAAATATTTTAAAATAATAGTTATATTGTTATTTGAATGATATATTTAATAATGCTTTTATTATAATAGCCATTTAATGTCTATTTAAATACACATCTGTATATTCGATGGCTATATCTAATTAGTGTTTCTTTAAACACAATTATTCTAAAATATTATTACAAATATTACAAATATCCAACTTGTAATTTTACTTTATTTTATGATTGCTTTACTATTTTGTTACTAATAATTAAAATTTCAAGTAATGCATTTTTCGGATCTTGGAAGTTTTTGTCTGAAACAGTTAATGCAGTGATCAATTCATTTGAATAACAATTCTTGATGATTTGTTTTTTCTTAAACGATAATTCCACGATAGCGAATCATAATTACAAGATAAGGAGATTCAAATGCCGATAGATGCAAAACGAGAGACGTGACATGTGCAATACGTCAGATTCCACTTATCCGTTGTGAATTCTATTGCCATAGGATGCGAATCTCTTAATCCGCATCTACCGCGTGTAATAATTGAACCGCACAATTTGCGAGCAGGCACGTCTCGTCAAATTACCTGGCAAAGCGGCAGAAACATTTCCCCTATGGAATCATCCCTCGAGAATCGATCATAGTCGAAGACGTGTAGATGTAATACCCTGCTCTGCAGCTTCTGTATGGGAAAACCTGGAGAAGAGAATCGACACATAAATATGTATATTTTGCTATATCATAACATTGTTGACTGATCCAAATTTAATTACACTTTATTTACACGACAAATGTTTCTTTTTTTTATAATTTGTAGTCTATCTTTTACTATCAAAATATTGCGTTGGCGGTGAACTAATATTTCGACGTAATTCCTCATTCACAAAGAAAAATTAGATCTATTCCAATTTTTATCTCGCAGATCTAATCTTGAGTAGAAGATTGTATCAGATTGCTTTGTTATTTTTAGATTGTTACAATACGCTGTGATTTCTTTCCTTAAACCGGCTTAATGCAATCAAATACAATGTCGCTGTCTTATATCCACCACACTGCACGAACTAAAATTGCTTTGCATTTATTTCTTTCCCTGCGTTTACCTTTGGGAAAAAGTTAGCGGACCAATGCGAGAAATATTGCCGAACGTGCGCTTACCTTCGAAATAGAACGTCTCGTTCCATCTCGGATTCAACGTGCGCCTTTTGATTTTTGTCTCGAGTCGGTGTTTCTTATCCGGTAGCAGCGTTACACGTACGTACGGATCGGAAGTGCCTGACAAGTCCTTCGCCGGCAGATCTTTACCCTAAAGAAAATTAGATATCAGTATCAAAAGGTGAGGGCGGAATTTTAATCCTCCACGAATCAGGTCAGGTAAGATGTAACATACCTTAGCAAGATGAATTTTTATAACTTCTTAAAAAGTACCGCGCATGTTGCCAATTTCGTGCAACTGGAGAGTATATATATTTATCAATTTATTACCATACTAAAAATTAAAGTACATTTATGATGAAGTATAGCAGAGAGATATATCCACATATGATCTATGTTGATTTTTCACCTGGTTCACGGAGGGTTAAAGAACAAAGAACTTTCTATGGTCCCTTAAGCTTCCCACGATTACGTGGGATATGTACATTTTCATGTACTTTCACGATAAGTCCTCTTACGGAAAGTGAAGTTCGATGTAAATCTCTCTATACATACAATTCTACGCGTGAAGCCTGCATAATGTTATAAACAAAGCTGAATCTTCCACTCGATTATATATACCTATAACAGCATAAAGTGGCCAAAATTCTTTCAGAATTATGAGCGAATGAACAGAAGAAGAAGGGATACTCGAAAAATAGTAGTATCTTTAAAAAGATATGAAAAGAAGACAGGAAAGTGATGGCACTTGATCCGCTTTGAGTAATATGACTCGCAATATTTCAAAATAAAAAAAAAAGAACATTTTATTCCATACGTAGCGTACGTCAAAATGAAAATGTGCAGTATGTATGGCGTTGAAATCCGCGGCTTTATTCATATTTATATGCATAGCTATTGTTTCGTTCAAAATATTATAGAACATACGCATTTGTCTACCGAAGGAAATATATGTCTTTGTTTCCGTTGCATCTTACAAAGCTCTCATCTAAGTCTCTGAAACTTGTATGTGTAAGAGAATTTACAGAGTTCACGGTGTACGTGCAACAGCCTCTGTATGATAGAACTATAAGTATCGTCCTGAGACAGATTGTGAGCATGTGAGCAGCCCTTGTGTATGCGCAGCACAGTCGATACTGTTAATGGGAGCTACATAGACGGGAAACAAAATCAATAACCGCCTTTAACGACCTTGATGGCTGCCTGTGTTTTGAAAAATAAGTCCTGCCTGAAAGTGTGTTCTCTTTCCAACTTTTCGCAATGGCTCGTTTAAAAAGTCGCTCGTGGCCTTGAAAGCATTTATGCCAGAGGTGTACGGTCATTTTTCATTTAGCTGTCAGACCGTTTCTTGGAACTCCATAACGTCATTATGCCGACTCAAATTTCTCGCGTAGAACGATTCCGTGCGATTTAAAGTGCCGCAAAACTTTACAAACTTCGAGATTACGACATGGAAATTAAAAAAAATGCCCATCTAAGAAAAGAATTCCCGCGCAAACGTGATTGCGAAGGTGTTCTTTTTTATTTACGAACCATTAAAGATAAATTACATTTTGCCGATTAAATCATTCATTGCCGATTAATCTTTATTTAATTTCAAGTTTTACACACCTAACCGAAATGTGATATACAAAATATTATTTGATAATTGAAACGAAAAATTAAAAGATATAAAAGGAAAAAAAGAGCTCGATTAAATTTCCGCTAAGGAAAAGTCGATTTTTCACAAATTGACAAAATTTCTAACTATATACGTTTGTAACTTCATGATGTGTGCTTTACACGAGTATTTCTATACGAGAAATTTCTACCTTCGAGTTTACAAATTACGAAGATATTGAACGTGAATGGAATAAACGCGATGTCTTTGATGAACGCTTGGTTGAATATTTCGAGGTGTCGCGACAAATTTTCACGCCATCAAAGACATGAGGGAGCTCGTAAAAATAGAAATTTTTAAGGTCGGAAGTATGTTTCCGCTTTCATCGCAGGTCTATTCCGGGTCATTTATAATGCGCATTAGTCACAAAAAATATATTTTGAATGAAATTAACTGAATAGTCTGGAAAAACAGAGATATACCTCGTGAAAATCTCGTCGTGCTCGCGTCAAATTTCGCAGAATTAACGAGATAATGTGGAAAATAAAAACAGTCACACTTTTAATAGTTTTACAGACATAATTTGACGCGCTATTAGAAATACATATAATAAAAAACAAATTGTAATACATCAAAGTACTTTATTAAATAATTCAACAAATGATTAAATATTCGTTAAAGAAAAGAGGTCGGATGCAAATTGAGTGAGAAATAAAATTTTTACCGGCATACTTCTTTGATAAACTGTACGATAATGCTACGCGCAATTTCATTACAATTTTTTTTCATTAAAAGTGGCATATAGTTGTATCCTCGTGGCACGAAGAAATTAATATTACATTTTCGTAATAATAATGTAATTTCACATGTCTCTACGGAATGAAAAGTAATTACATGTTAAAGCTTCAGATACAACGCATTAACATAAAATTTGTGTGCACCAATGCATATCGATGTGATCACATAAACGATGGACTTCGTACTTAGAAAGATGTTTTCTAACTACCGAGATCTTGGCACGATAATTTTCACCGAGGAAAACAAAGAAAATGATGCCCGAGTGTTTCGCTTAATATCGGATTAAATCGCGCGAGGCAAAAACGGTTCAGCGTTTGGAAAGAATTTATGCGTTTGTTTACAACAAAAGTCCCCGTCCCGTTGAACATTTCAATTTCCCCCCTCCCCCCCCCCCCTCCCCGAGATTGTCGACGAGTTTCAAAAGTTCCCCTTTCTCTCTGTTGTACTGTAACAGGAAGTGATGTATGACGTATCCCAGTTTACCAGGATACATATTTTCGCGCACGTACATTTTTCGGCGTGGCAACGCGAGTCCCGTGTTGACGATTTATAACAGCCCTTATCGACGTGGCCGTGGCGTAGTAAAACCAAAAATCAAGCTAATGGGCCCATCTACATTCCGGTTTTACGTTTCCACAGCCTGTGCCGGAACACAACCGTCGACAAAGACAGAAATGCGCATATCAATTTATTTACGTAATTTTGTTTACGTAACACAGTTATACGCGGAGTGGCTCGAGAAAATCATTTTATATTTTTGTTCCGTACTTTTTGAACTCTCAATGCGGACGTCATTAATCGGGGAAAACGGTCGATTTACCCGCATCGGCAATAAGAATTTATCAAATTTCAATTTTATTAATATTTATGTAGATTCAAAAGTTTGCAATTCGAGAATATAAAAAAGATAATAAAATGAAATAACCATTTTTATTTCTTCTATAATCACTTTTTATTTCAATACGTTTTTTTAGAATAATTAAATTTTTTATACTGCTAAAAAAAATATTCTGAATTTTTGTCCTTAAAATAGTTCAACACTGCGGAAATCACTTCTCCATCACTAATAAATTTTTTTCCATGTAAATCGGACTTCAATTGTGAGAATAAAATAGTTTTGATAATAAAAAATAATTTTCAAAATTGAAATCCGATTTGCATGGAAATAAATTTATCAGTGATAAAATAATAGCTACAATATTATAAATCGTTTTAAAAAGAAAAATTCACAATATTTTTTAATGATACAGAAAAATGGATATAGATAAAGGATGCTTATAATGAGATGCTTAAATTATATATATAAATGGATGTATTATTTTATCAATCTTTTTCCATTCTTAAACTGAAAACTTTTTGATCTTACCACGTTATATATTAGCTCCTTATATTTTATATAAAATTGCATCGGCATGATGATGTATTATTACCTTCTCCTACTGAAATGGAATGTAACAATCGACGAGTGCGTCACACGCAAATACGGCGATATCGAAGCAAACGGCTAGCAAGCATATTTCAAAGAGCTAAGTTCCCGGAGGGAGCATCCATGTACGAAACTTCGACTGACCTGTATGATGCGCAGAATGAGCGTACTGTTCTGAAAATCATACTCGAGACTGAAGTGAATCTGGCCAACATTCTCGCTCGGTTCCGAATTATCAATGTACATATCGACCAAGGAGATGGACCTGCTCTGTAGAAATGCTTTCTGAAACACATAGATCGCCGAAGCTATTATTACTATCGCTTCCTTTTAGTTCGTGAAAGATTCTCGGAATTCTTATCAAAATATATTTTGCTAAGAAGAATATGTACAGTTAGAGAAAAAAAGAAAAAGAGAGATAATTTGTACTAAAATGTAATCTTCTTAAAATCATATCACAAGAAAAAGGTTTGAAACAGAAAGAATTAACTGTCATTAAATATCACATTTGTCTCCAACACGTGAAAATTTATCTGTCTCTCTATCAAGCTGCAGCGTGTACAACTTAATTACATCGCAAGAAACATAAATACATTTTATTGTAATTACAGATCCAGTTTCTACATTAAATAAAATTGTGTCACTTATACGTTATTGCAATTAGTCTCAATTTTACTTTTAGAACGCAACATCATGACAATCTCCAATTATATACAGAGTTAATAGTAATTGCATCTTAATGATTACTGTTTAACTTTGAAAAATAGTCCTTCATATAAATATTTTAGATAATTATAATATTTAAATTAAAATCTATCTAAAAATTTCTAGTCCAAAGATATAAAAAAGTAATAAAATGAAGCATTTTTATTTTTCAATATAATCACGTTTTACTTCAATATATTTATCAGAAAGTAAATTTGAGTAAATTTTTCTGTACCTTCTTTGTCATTGATAAATTTTTTCCATGAGAATTAAATTTCAATTTTTTAAATAAAAAAATAATCACTAGAGAGAGATCATTATAAAATAAGTGATGTCTCCGCAATGTTAAATTATTTTAAGGATAAAAATTTTAAATATTTTTTGGTGATATAGAAAATGAATTCATCATTTCTAAAAAATCTATTGAAATAAAAATTATGTCAAAAAATTTTAAACAGTTGTTTTAGTTTACAATCTTTTTTATATCCTTGAACCAGAAATTTTTGAACTTTGTTACATATAACTCGCATTAAAATTTGAGACAGGATCTTGTACCACATAAAGTACATTTTCCATAAAAAAAATGTTTAAATTACATGAAATATATATAATAAAAATAAATATATACGGCATATATTATAATACATATTATAATATATGATATATAAAGTTACAAGTAGAATTTCATCCCGAAATTTGAGGTGGCAAATAGATTGTATGAGCGGTCTTCGAGATTACCTCGTTATCATGATATCCGCGTCATCGAAGATCAGGATGAACTTTAGAGGGCTTACCGAGGGATGTTCTCCTTTGACATTCTGCAATTGCTTGTTTTGTGGCCCGGCAGTTGGTGTACGGGGTTCTACGCTTCCGGCATTGCTGGCGCCGCTTCCTGGTGCCGCTGTTGCTCCTGCTACACCGCTCGCGGGACCACCGCTACCACCTGCCGGAGATTTGCTAGAGGGACTACCGGTCGTTCTGAAAAAAAAAAGACGCCAATTCATCACATTACATCATCCACGTGCGCATTCACTTCCGATATGACAATTTTTTTTTCCTCTTCTCATCTCTTCTATCACTTTTAAACAGAGTGTCATCGCAGGATCTCCTGGGACAGCGTTGAAGAGATACCGAAGACATTTGACAATGTTTATTCGTTTTATTAGTCTTCAAAATCTAATTATTGTCACCAAAAGATTTAGATTTCAAATTTTTATGCAGATATTTTTTACAGCATGCACAAAATATGCAAATTTGCAAATATGCAAATATGCAAATATGCACAAATAAATATACATTTTAATGAGACAAATCTATTTTTGTTACTTTCCAATCTGTTTTTTAAAAAAATATAAAATTGCATAAGAATCCGATGTCTACTTATAATTGAACGTAGCTTGTCTTTATTGTATCATTTTTTACGTAATTACTAGAAAGAGTCAGTCTTTCATTCTCGTCTTGCATTATTTTTTTGTTTCTTTTTTTCTTACAAAATTCCTTTTAAGACATAGATCTAATCTCTCTACAAACAGATATTTCAGCTTTCATACACACCATGATTTGTTTTATTACGTTGTATTACTTGTGTTATAATTTCATACTTTGAGAATATTAAATATTTAATCAAATTAAATATCCAATTGATTAATCCAGAATTACGAAGCGTGGAAATTACGCGATTGTTCAATTTCGACCTATGCAAGCTGCACATTTATACAATTAAATCTGTCGCCCACAATTGATTTTGACAATTGCTCACCATACGTTTTATTTTACATACAATGTTAAATTAATATGAAAGTACGAAGAAATAACGAGATAAATATTGTCATTAGAACGAAGTTAACGCTTTATAGAAACACCTGATTGATTCGAAACTTGTTGACAATTAGAGGGAATGGGATTCTTGTTGGTTCCCTCCTCCCTCTGTGATGCATGCACAGGCTTATCAACAGTGGCGTACATACATCCCAGCGATACGTTTCTGTAACGTACGTTAGGCATAATAGGCGACCTAGGATCTAGATAAATCTTATCGCTCCGACTACTGTGTCGCATCTACTGCGAGCACACTATGCTGCTAATCGAGACAGCATTCTCTCGCAGGCACGCAAGCCGATACGCTTCCAGCATGTCATCGGCTTATTAATAGTTGCTGTTTACCAGTCGCAACTGCGGAGCGTCCATAACTGTGCAGAAACGGCTGAAGCCACGGCAGGAAAAAAAATTAATTTACTGCATGAACATTATAAAAAGAAAAAAAACAGGAAAGAAAAAAATCGATGCAAGTATGCAGGTTTAGAAGCTCGATATGGAGCTAATGATCTTGTCTGTTCTACAAAAAGAATAATCGCAAAATAAAAAGGAAGGTAATTACGTCATCCAGTAATATGGAGATGCTCTTATTAGATAAGTATACAGATCGAAGTATACAGGTTGTATGTAAGATGCGCTCAAGCTCCGTGAATATATAAATCACGTAAAACATTGAAGAATAACTATTGATACGTACCTATGCAAGTTAATATATAGGTATATTGATATAAGTTGTATATCAAATTCTGAGATGAAATGAGTAAAAACTATTTTGCTAATTAGTCGATAATATAACAAATGCGTTGTACGTTTGTTAATATTATATTAACCAAATTTGTTATAACCGTAGCGTTCGCATGCTTTTCTATATGAGCTCCAATTTGCAATGCAGATACACATACTTAAATAATCTGCAAATCTATTACATCATTTGTCAACGTAACCGATATCCATGTTGTTCGTACAAAATGCAAAAATGCAGTCCCGTGCTTTTTATGTATTCGCAGAAATCAATCACGTCATTGAACAGTAACATCTATCTCTCGCTTGTGTATGAAAGGGAAAAATATACATTCGCATAAATTCTTTTTATCCGATTAAAGCTCTCATGCAGATATATTTTACCAGATCGGCGAGCTCCCTTATTTACCGCGATTCTCTATTCATAACTCATAAATAAGAATGAGAAAAAAAAATCCGCGTGAACGAAGAGTATCCCCGATATATAGGAAAGTACATCGTGCAATACCTACGATAACAGCATAAATTCAAATCACCGTGGCGTATCGATTGATTAAAAAAATTCAACTTCGCGCAAGATTGGTTTCGCATTTCCCTAAATGTTATAGGTAACTGCGAAAAAAAAACTACATTTCAGCGGAAAATATGTTTAAATAAACTACGAAAATTTTTTGCTAATATTGACGAAATGCTTGTTTCCTCGTCCTATATCACTGACTAATATCTGTTGAGTGTTTAAACAGGTCTACATGAAAATTAATGCTCTGCCGGCGTTTTATATTCCGATATAGAATAAGTTCGGTAAGATGATACACGTATTGAATTTACGAGAAATTGAATAAAAAAAATATTAAAAATTAAAAAATATTAAAACATAATTCTTATAAAACTAATTTTCTCATCTCGTTTTGCATTTAATTAAAATACATATTCGCATAATTGTCTCGTTCAATAATAAAATCAAACAAATTATATACTAATTAATTTTGATAATTATATTCCCGCGTTATTATTTTCAATCTAATGGAATATTCCAAAATATTAAAAATATAATATTAAATTATAATATTTATATTAAAATATTTATATTAAAAGATCAAAAAGACATAACGATTCCCAATTTAGTTTTAAAATAGCTAAAGGTTTAACATTAAAAACATAACATAACAGAAATGGGATAATATTACAAAATTTTATATCGCAGACATTCTCGTTTTTAAAAATATGACTTTGTGTTAAAAATTTCGGTTTTATCGGTAATTGCAAATTCTGATTCGCTGTAATTGCTCGATATTGTTTCAATATTACGGCCAATTCTCAATAACTACGCCATGAACGATAATTACCGTAAGACGTCGGCCCGTTTGATCAATATATACCTCTGGGTAAACAGGAAACTTGAGCATACAAATTTGCCTCGATACCGCTTCATAAACCGTCTGGACGCTTGTGTCGGCGCACGAGAGAATTTCGGAGAGAACCTGTAATTCGAACTAACGCGGCAAGCAAACGCGACATTTAAGCGCATTTGCAAAAGGTTAAGGGCATACAATAGGTAAATCGTACCGGGCGATAACGGAAACGCCTGCGACACGTTATTTTCAGCCGTGGCTCGACAACACGTAACTAGAAACCGTATAGGACCGGTGCCGAGCGGATGCACAGCTGGAGAGGCTCATTGTATTCAGCTCGAGTGAATGGCGACCGCGCACTCGCGGAACTAAGTTTTATGAGAATAGTGTAGCAGAAGTTTCACCGCGGCTGTGTACTCATATTTATCAGAACACCTGCTGCGTATAAATAGCATAATGCGTGAACTTGTATTCAAAAATTCTGAGCTTAAGAGAGGCTAACGCGTAATGAGGAAATCAGGTCTGGAAAATCAACGGAAATCAAATTTATCTATATACCTCTATCACAATTAATTTCGCCTCAGATTACTTAAACCTAAAATAAAAGTATGGAATCATTATAGCGAATTCTTTTTGAGATTTTTACATTTTTTCTTATTTCGTCTAATTATAAGCGAGATTTTATACTGAATAATTCTATTGATACATGCAACATCTTCCTTTTTTTTTTTCTAGTGAAACATACAATCGAGTGATGTTGACTCGAAGTTAAAAAATATCGAAAAACTGTATATCCATGTAATACTAACAGCGAACGTTTATGTTGTAAATGCTGTTAGTTCGACGTCGCTGGCTGTATAAACAAGATCTTTTGTATCTATTCGATAGCAGGCGTGTATTAACGTATGTATCGTGTGTATTTGTGCAGGCGAACAATAACAGTGCGGTTCCAGAATAAAGAATAAGGTAAATCCAGTGGTGATCCGCGCACGCAAACACCGATCGAACTGAACATCCTCGAGCAGAAAGCGCTATCACTACTAATAGTAGACTGTGAGAAATACTTGACAGTATAGTAGCAGACAGGCATAGAAGACGGTAGTTCGAAAAGTAGAGACTGTGGAGTTTGTCATAAACACAACGCCGACTACAGACAAGACAAACAGCGTCGCGTAGTAGTCATCGATACTCATCGACAGGCAAGACAAAAGAAGCTGAACGAGCTTCTTCAACGAAGTAGAACTACTTACACAGTTAAAGTAGCGCCGATCGTGGGCAGTGTAATCCGTTAGAGAAGAGAAATCGGAAGAGAAGATAAGAAGAGAAGAGATAAATGAAGCGCAGCATAGAAAAATGAATCGTTTATTAAAAGTGTCGCATTTTATTTCGCACAGAGGTCGTTCATACTTACTCTAATTGCGCTCTGCGGTTCCGATTGCATTACAGTGAAACGAGGCATGAAACAGAAAAAGATCAGTGATTAATTAATTAACTGGACACACGTATACATACAGGCACACGCCGCACGACGAATGTACGATACAGTTTGTTACATCGGACAGAGGAGGATAAAGGAGCATCGCACCAATTCGGAGAGACAACACACAACATTAAAAACGTCGTAAAAAATATCTCTTATAATTTCAAGTTACGAACGAAGAGAATCACAAAGAAGAAAAGAAAAAAATGCGTGCACTGACACATTCAAGAACGGTTCTCGACATAGAATCCGTATTGTCAGTCTCAATAGACAATGCAATAGTGAGAAACATCGTCGAGCAAACGCTGCAGCAAACTGCAGTTAACGAAGTGATAATATCTTCCAACGTTAACCCGGGCAAAGAAGTTTCAGTACCCAGAATGCTCGGAGTTAATTGCCGTCTCTCTTGTTAAAAATGGAAACTTAAGTAGAAAGAAAAAGGATTCGTAATAATGTTATTAAGTTATGGCCGTATATTTCCCTCTTCGTAATTGTGCTATGTAAAATTACTGCTCAGGTTGCTATTTTGTAGAGGTTGTCAGTGGATAATCTGTAAATAATAATGTCGACCATCGATAATAATTACATCAATTATTTCAAAATTCATTTTCATTGTCTTGAGCCTTTCAGCTTAGGGAGTATAAAGTTTAATCAAACTCCTATGAGTATGTATAGATATATATATATATATATATATATATATATATATATATATATATA
>NW_012130122.1:909788-915145 GCF_000143395.1 Atta cephalotes | reverse complement strand
GTAGATTTTCTCTGTTTCATACTTTTAATTAATAAGAAAAACATATAAGAAAAATTTAATAAACAACTTCCCTTTCGCTTTTGATTCGCTATTTGTAATTTCAAGTTGCCAATTTCAATTCGCTACGTCACCTGTTCGTTATTGTCATCGAAACACGTTATGCCTTAACGTGTTTCGACGACAATACGTGATTAATTTAACAGCGTTATCATTCCAGGACGTGAGTGTGTACCCAATTCTGTTGCCGAATCGTGAACAAATCAACAATGTTACCTTAGCATTTCAATTACATTATTGAAACGCTGTTTACAAAAAACACCAAAAGCATTCTCTAAATATTTCTACTACAATGTTAGAACGTGAAATAGAAAGACCGTAAATTTTATCACATATTTGTTTGTAATAAAATCAATTTATTAAGAGTGAATGTAGGAGATTATTTTGTAAATTGTAACTCTCTATAATTTAAACTTTTTATTTTAAAGACTTGAACTTGAAAAAATATTTTTTTCTACATACGACATTGAATATTCTGTAAAGAAAGCAAATTCTTCTTAGCATACTATAACATATCACTAATAAAATGAAAATATTTTATATATTGGGTTTGATAAAAATCATATTTTAAATTATTTAAAACATGCTCAATTGATGCTTTTAATATGTTTTTTTAATGATACTGTTTAAAGCTACTGTATGAAACATTAAAAATATATTTTAAAAATACGTGTTTTGTTTTTTAAAAGAAAAAAACATTATCTTTTCTCAATTCTGTTTTATATGAAGATAAGTCACAAGTGATTTTATTTAAAAATCACACTAGTCTTATCTTGCCAACGACACTTTCATGAAATATACGATATATTATCGACGCCGATCATTCCAATAAATAAAATATTATGTCAACTGAGTGTGCAAATGGCACGGATTTGCCAGTTTTCTTGTCCTGTGTTTCGAGAAACGTTACGATGCTTGGCAAAAGAGCAAAAATTGCTCCTGTCGTTGCAAAAAGGCACTGAAAATACTCGGAAACGAAAGCGACGGCTTGCCATTTCGCGATGCTTTTCCGAGTGTCACAAGGACGATTCGACTGCTCGCCTCGAATATTTTCGAGGGTGGCTACCGAGAGAGATATATTCCGATGGATATTGCGAAATTGTTCGCACTCAACGGGACGTCCTTGAGGACCATCGATGTGTAGAGTACTTTCTCACGCTGATACACAGCACTCCTGTGGTCCTTAACCCTATTGCTGCGTTTTTCCAAAACTCTAAAACTGTCACGTTGACGCGGAAAGTATGAAAGACGCTGAAAAGGCTTTTATGCATCTTTTCTGCACGACACTATTTCACTGTTTATGTCCGAGAAATCGTTCCAAGGCAAGGTCACGTTATGAAAGGTAAATTGCCTGGCTGTGTGCATATTACTCACATCCGTTAAAAAAAAAATGTAGCACTGTGTTCAAAAAATGACAAATATACTACGTATTAAATATTGTGTTCAAAATATTATATCATACATTAGTATCTTTACATTAGTATCATATACGAAAAATATAAATAACATAAAAAATAATTTTACGCCATTATGTTAATATACATATTATCATAATTAATATTTATATAAAGTAATAAATTGTTTACTTTTAATCCTTCATAATACATTTATATAAATAGCAATTAACCTTTCAATCTTTCAGCGATTTCAAATGCCGTCTTATAATCTTCTTTCGCAGAAAAATTCCAATTATTATGTCATAAAAGATTGAATGTAAAATTTAATACAAGTCTTTTGTTGAACTATACACTTTTAGAATTTAAGATGAAATAAGTATATGTTTGATATTTGACGAAAGCGAGAAAGAGAATTCTAGTTTAATACAGGAATAAAAAGAGATTTTTTTTTATGTATTTAAAAAAGGGAATGATGATAATAGTTTCAAATGTCAATATTATATGTCATGTTGCACATAAAATTTTAGTCAATATAAAAACAAATTAAATTACAATGTTGCAATCGTCTTAATTAAGTTTTTAATTCTTTTGAATGCGCGTTAAAAATTCTTCTATAGGATTTTCTTCTATCTATATGGGATCTATAGATTCTTCTATTACTGCAGGCAATAAACTGTAAAAATTTGTATTGTTCTATATCGCGCTGTCCATATAATATGCTTATTTATAAATGTGCACTTATAGTCTCGTAGCTAAATGTTGCTTATGCTCTTTGTTACGAAAATACGTACACTGCATACATCGTAAACTGTACTTTACCTGGTAGTGTAGTATTCGAAGAAGGCAACGAGTATCTCCAACGATCTTGACACTGCAGCCCACATAATTTTCACGTTCCAACGAATCTCAATCAGCTAATCTAATCT
Organism: Atta cephalotes; assembly: GCF_000143395.1. Lineage (NCBI taxonomy): Eukaryota > Metazoa > Arthropoda > Insecta > Hymenoptera > Formicidae > Atta > Atta cephalotes. The sequence goes on along the minus strand of NW_012130122.1, from coordinate 912,765 downwards.
TACTAGAGATTGCTAGTACTTTCATGGAAATTCCAGTTCGCGAACCTGGCGATGTAAATTTAATGCATATTTCAAGCGATTCTTGTATCGCTCTCTCATTGTTAATCCTCGTTGCCGATACACATCCGATTGTAAAATCGCAAAATTCGAAAAAAAAAACAAAACAAAACACGACACAGAGGGCGATCGACCGATACTACTTTATTATTTATTGTACAGATGGGTGTAAATTAAATAGAAATATACATATTTATCTCTCCTCTGGATCCCAAAGAGTGAATATCAAATTCCGGGGTGAATGTGGATTATACGTCAAATATGCTCTCTCAAATTTTCATTGTATAAAATTCGCAGCAAGCATGTTTGCCATATAATCCGATTAACGCGAAATTTAGTATTAGTTCTTCTAATGTCAAAACACTGTTAATTTTTCAGTTTATAAGTGAATTTAAATAAAGCGTCTCTCTGACGAAGTCTCAGAACGACGGCTGTAAGGCAAAGATAAAAACATTTTCTTCGGTTAACTTTATGTATTTCAATTAATTTTCCTTTAAAAAAATTTTATAATCTCTTTTTCTCCTTTTTTATATCTAAGTACAGAGGTACATAAAATATGAAATTACAAAAAATAATGATTTTTTTCCTTAAAATTCTAATTTCAATTATTCACTTATAGATTATATAAAATACTACGTATATAGAAACTGTGTTCTCACTTACACATATTTATACAAAAAAAAATCAGCCACATTGTAACAATCTCCTCGAAAACTTATTTACCTTTGTATGTGAATGAATTTTTATTAATAAAAAATATGTTGAATTTTTGTTAAATTTATAAAACATCGCTTGCCATAATTTGCAATTGTAGATTTTTTAATCGGAAAAGTTCAAATGATTATTAGATTGAAAATATCATACTAATACGATTAATTATTAAATTTTAATTTCTGCACGACAACAATTGTGTGGCTCGCGTTAGAAATTAACAAAATTTACGATATATTGTATCGTATGTATTGTTACATTATACTACATTTTGTAACAAAGACTACAATCAAATAGAAACCGTACAATTAATTCACATAATACATTGTTATACAATCAGTTACGCGGACGCTTAACGCACAAATTGACAAACATGATATATTTTCATCGATTATGTATTAACATTACATCCACAATTATTGATTGATAAAGAGTTACTTCATTAAATGTTGCAGCTATGATGCTAAATCATTAGATATGCGTCCCTCATTAAATTAAACAAACAGAATAATGTAAATTATATCTTTCGTGAATTATTATAACATAGGGTTAGCCTCACATCAAATGTAAATGGAAATTGTGGTGTAAATTGAAATTTAATTGAGATATACTGTTTAAGTGCAAACTTTTTTGATTAGTCACGCTCTGAGATTATTATTAATAAATAAATAATATTTAAAAAAAAAAATTAATTAAAAACATTTTTTAATAATCACGATGCAAGATTTTGATGAAATCGATTAGCGCGAACGAGAAATAAAAATGATTTACGAATGTCTGGATAAGGTGAATATGCGGTGACACCAATTGCGATCAGAAAATATTGCACATCACGACAGCGATAAAAGAGCAACGTCATATTTATCGTCGACATCTGGCGACGTCATATGGATAGAAGCTTATACACTACACGTGGCTGGAAGTCTTTTTTAATGTGATAATGATAGATTTTTAAACATTTGACGACAAAGAACGCATCCACATACACGTTTTTCACGTTTTTATAAATGAATTTCCTTTGCATAAAACATGAAGAGATCTAAAACGATCTGATATATTACAGATAAAAAATTTCAAGAATATCGCCTATATGCTACGTATGAGTATGTGTTTGTGTGTGTATGTATGTGTTATACTTTCCGTAGATCGTGATGCATAAATCATTCCCTTTGTGCCCAAAGAATAAGTGAAAGAAACGAAATTCTTATTCTATAAAATACTATGTTATTTCCAAAGAATGAAAGGATTTAAAAACACAGGTACTTTCCTCTTTTATCCAGAGCGACGTAATTAAAAGACTTCGTCTAATTAAAGGGCAATATTAACGGAGAATACTAAGAAGTAAGAAACTATTCGCACTTGTCAAAAGAAAGTAATGCAAATTTGCGGAATACGTCTTACCACATCTAATAATTGACGGTGACACGATTAAGTCGCGATTAAACTAGCGAAATATCGTATTTCGCCGACACGCCACCTCGTTTGAGTCAATATTCAATAACGATGCCGTGCTTTTAACGATTATGTACGCGCGTCATGTGTGTGTGTGAAACTGTTTTAATGAGTTTCAACAAGCAATTTAGCGAGGCGTACACGGCGGTGAGCACGCTAACGAAGGTAGGTAACTTTCTTCGCTCGATATAATGATCAAATAAGGTGAACTTTTTTCACCGTCCGCTGCAGCTTTCGTGGTCCATTGAGCGACCGCAACAATGAAAAATGGCTAAAAAGCACGAAGGTACACGAATTTTATCCGACAGAAAAAAAGGAACTTCTTGTGAAGTTGAAACATTAAACACAGCAAGGTAATCACATAAAAATTTGTAGGATTTATCAAATAAATCGTCTCTGCTAATGTCACAAATATTTGTTCTCGATCTTACGTGAAATCTGGATAAATAAAGGTCGAAAAGTGTAAATTGCGAAACAAAAGAGCACATACTATGTTTAAATTTCTTATTTGTTTGTCTAACTTCAAAAATTAAATATATATACGTTTTCTGATAAATTTGACATCTGTTTTATTCATTGACCTTTTTTTTCTTTATTAATTTTTTCATTAATTTTCTCTGCTAATTTTTTATTTCTTTGCGACGTTTGTTTTCGTAGATGAAATCATACAGGATAAGCAATCGGCAGAAAGTTTGATGAGACGAATTATAAATTCAAACATCGTACAAGTCTCCCCCCCTCTTTCTCTCTCTCTCTC
>NW_012130122.1:905643-907746 GCF_000143395.1 Atta cephalotes | reverse complement strand
TCTCTCTCTCTCTCTCTCTCTCTCTCTCTCTCTCTCTCTCTCTCTCTTCCTATCGTATTAAATTTAGTTCTTTTATCTTTCGGAATGTACGAACACAATGTAAATTTCTTTAAGTTATGCAGAGGCTTCCTCCGTCTTCCTCCGATCGTTTCCGGTTGCTCGAAATTAAGAGTAAGAATTCTACGGAGTTCGTGCCCTATGCATTTTCAGAACTAAGATTTTAATATAGATAGCTAGTCAGTCGAATTAAAATGGAACTCCGATAGAAACTATACAGCACATTATTATTTAGATTTTCAGAATTCAATATTAAGGGGACCATTGAGACGCGTTACAAATTGACATTCAAATTGTGTAAGCGCTTTCGAGACTACATCAGTTGTAAAGTTGCAAATATTATCTATTGTTCAGGATGGACACAAATTTCATGCTTCTCTTGGGGGTGTTAAAATAATTATTCGTTTTTATCGTGCATCCGTAGGCAGAAATACCTCGTTATCGAGATAGATCAAATGCAAAGTGAATAACGTTCATTCCGTGCTTAGAAACGTTTTAAAAACGCATAATGAAACAGAAATGCTAATACAGCACCGAAGAAAAATGCTACGTTATTAAACGGTGTAATTATCATAACAACTCACGACGGAGAACGCAAGAGAAATAATAAATAGTTCGCTAAATATAATTTCTACGATATAAGAAATTACGATATATAATGGAATGCGATAAATTTTTACCTTGAAAGAGAAATTCTTTTGTCTGTTATTCATAACTTTTATAATTCTTATAACTATAAATATTACACTCTTACTTGTATTTATTTCATCGCTGTTTCTGAGTTACGTAATAATTATGATTTCTCTTAAAGTAATGCTAAAGCTTATAGATTACAAGCATCAGACTTTGTTGTTTGGAACGGACTTAATTATTCAATCAACCGAAGTAGATAAAGTTTATAAGACGATATTCAGCCATGAAGTTATCCCATCTCTTGGCTTTAGATGTGCAATGATCTTATATCTCAACTTAATCTATTAATGGAATTAAGAATTCAAGATAGTTTTCATCGAGTTAAGTACATCAAAGTTAGATGAGATAGCTTGGGAATAGAAAACGTAAGTTAGCATTACTAGCAGCCGATAGAAAATTACCGCACTATATGATTTGTTTGTAATATAAAATCAATTGGATGTATCTATTAGCTTTTCCCATGTAAAGTATCGATAATATATCTCAGGAGAATTGTTTGGAATATATTTAATTAATAAGCTTACCACTGTCTAGACAGCGAGGTATTAAAGCGAATCGACTAAGAAATCTCGAATTCACGTGATGCTTCGCATGTTATATCGCTAGCACATTCGGGCTAAACAGCAGATATCGAATACCTTAATAGGAACTAGAGGCGTAGCATATCACAGCGAGTAAATTTAGAGATAATCCAAAGTTTTGCGTAACTGCCTGGCGTAGTTAGTTTCTAACAAAAAGTGAAACCGAATTGTGAGAAAGCTTCTTCAAAAAACTGTCAAGTCTCTTGATTTTCGGAAATCACAATATGATTGACAAGTCAATATTGTGAATCAGAAGAATCTTCTGAGTTCGTTGTGAACTTGCATGATATATACGACAATGAAGCGTAAAAGCGACACGAAAATAAATCACATCTTCACGTGAGAGCTTCGAAGCGCTTAACACGGCGCAACATACAATACAATCGATTTATTCATACTCCGACACTGAATATACTTCGGTCCTCTCATGCATAGATACGTCGACATACTACCCAATAAGTATCGAAAACGAGAACTCACACACGACTAGAGCAGTGCATAAGCGAGAAGAGCTCATCATACGAGGTGCCATCGATTGGAAAAAAAAAAAATCTGCGGAATCGAGCAAACGAGCGACCGGATCCGAGATGGTACGTGCTACATGTCGGGCTGTTCACTTCGGGTTGAAGCAACGAACAGAAAGAGCAAAAGAGAGAGGGGAGGAAGAGAGAGAGAAAGAGAGAGAGAGAGAGAGAGAGAGAGAGAGAGAGAGAGAGAGAGAGAGAGAGAGAGAGAGAGAGAGAGAGAGAGAGAGAGAGAGAGAGAGAGAGAG
>NW_012130122.1:896896-905075 GCF_000143395.1 Atta cephalotes | reverse complement strand
GAGAGAGAGAGAGAGAGAGAGAGAGAGAGAGAGAGAGAGAGAGAGAGAGAGAGAGAAAAGAGGGAGGGAGAGAGGGAGAGCGAGAGAAACGTGACCACGGTGAGCGACGGGGCGAGGAATGGTGGAAGATAGGTTGGATCGATCCTAGCTACCACCACTACGAGAGAGTGGAGCCCGTCGTCCGGGTCTGGTACTGGTGAACCGTATATATTGCCGAAGCCAATCGCTTCCTCTACGCAGGTAAACGTGAGGAAAAAATCATGTCCTGCGGTTCACCGCGAATTCGACGAACATGTACCTACATAAATGCAGAGATGGACTCATTGTCCGATTATCGAGAGATAATTCCTCGCATGCTCTGAGTATATGTAGCGACAGGTGGGAGTGCCGACAGGCGGTTGACCATAATCCCACGTAAAGCCGTAATCACACTGCAGATTGCCGATTACAGTTGCCAGTCGCAAGTTTTATTTTAGCCGTTCACGTTGTAACTAGTCCGTATTAGCTGCATTATGATTGACAATGAAACCGTTAATCGGCAATCATGACTGACAATCGTAACTGACAGTGTAGTGTGATTACGGCTTAAGTGCTTGCGTGTACATTTGTCTATATTCGAAACTCGCTTTGCCAGTAAAGCTTACCAGGCTCTCTAGATTAGAGCTTGTACATGTTGCCACCGTGTGTCAATCATTCGCTTTGTTTTCCCGTAGGTGATTTGCGCGAGCAAAACCATCGAGTATAGTATCATTATTAATGTCGTAGATGTGTTTCCGCATTCTGATGACGCGCGCGCAGTATTATAATGCGGCTTGATAGGTTTTGGCCGGATAGTCACTAGCTGTTTCGCGCGGTTTAGTCGCTTAGTCCAAGAAACACACCGCAAAGATAATCCCTTCAAGCATCGCGTCCGAAAGTTCATCGATTGACGCGATTCATGCCGCGAAAATGATTATTGACAAATCTTCGATGTAATACCGTCCAATACCTATCGATTCTCACCTCCCTCTGGAAATCCAGTAACAATTTAGAAATGCACATCGTAGTACACATTTGCATACATGAGGATGAGACTGGTGAGAGAATTCATGGTTTCTGCATGCTTTGCCATTGATCAGACCGGAAATATTCGAATTTTTTCGAGCTTCGGTACACAATTTCTTTTGGAAAAAAGAATCGTATTTCTCATCTCACCATCTCTTGAAAAGCGTCGCAACAAATCTTCCGAAATACATTTTCCCTGCTAACGGACCGACATCCTTTTGTTTTCACGAGAAAGACAATATTACTCCTGTACTTTTATCCGAGAACAAATATTTTCGCTCCTCTGATTGATTACAGACTTGTACAGTGTAGCTACTTGAACCACTCTTACCACAAGTCAAGAGAACTATCTATCGATGTTGGCCAAAATTTCGTTTTCCATTGGGAATCTGACGAGACAAACGGAATTAAAAATGGAGCAAATGTGTTTTCAAAAATACGTGTAACGATATTCGAAAGCGAATACGTTGCTGTAAATAAGAAAAAAAATGAAGAAGTGTTACGTTGAGATGTATAAGAAGAACGAAGCGTCATAAATAATTTTGTGCACGTTCGTATCTTTCTGTTATAGATGCTTGTGATCACACGTTCACAGCCAAATACTTTGAGATATTAAATAGCTTCTTCGTGAGAGCAAGAGGTTTCTCATGCAAGATGAAGAACATCTATTCGTTCCGTGCTTTTACTTCAAAGCGAATGGCTTCTTCAAATGGCTTCTATCTTCTCCTACTAGAACCGCTGAAGGTATCAATTTGGTAATTTCCTATTCCTGTTTTCGTTTAGCAAAGAATTATTTTGATATTATTTGTATCATTAGAATTATCTATTTATATATTTGTATTCACGTATATAAATTTTCAATATTCTGTACCTAATAAAAAAAAGTTTAAATGATCCAAAATGGAACTAAAATACGATTATCCGCGATAGTATTAAGAGTATTCGCTTTTTTCCTGGCAGAAATGACTAATAATACCGAATATAACAAGCAGAATTCCCATTTGCGACGAATTCCGCCCCAAATTGTCCAACAAAAGAAGTGAAAGAAAGGGAAAAGGATACGACATCGTAATGACGGAAATTCTTCTCAGAACAGCCAAGTCCAAGATGACAGGAAAACTGAAAGTCACCAAGTTCGCGCGCGATGGTTATTATGACTTTAGGATTTACGCTCCTTCGGCAATTAAAACGTCATTGCGGTCGTTACGACGACCACGATGCGACACTCTGAAAATTTAATGAGCGTGTTATTCCCTGTCTCTTTCTTTCCTTCCCTAACCACGATAATAGTAAAAAGTCGCTCGCCCTGCGTGCCAGGCGGCTGGAAGACAGGCAAGCAACAGGTTCCCTCTCCTGTGCACACACGTAAAACGTCCCAGCGTCGATTCCTCTATTCAATTACTCGTCCGCTCTAATTTCATCGTTAATCCGCGGATTCTTTACGATGGAAAGATAACGAGTCTTTTGAAAATCAATAAGCACTAAGGGTGAAGAGAAAAAGGGGAAAAAAGTATGCGTTACATTAAGAAAGAAGCTCGGATATATCACGCGCTTTCTTCGTTCCAGAATCGTTGAATGCACTATATTTAGATATTTTGTATAGGATCACGGAGAGAAAATCTACTTAATAGCAGTAAGACGATATCATCTATCGAATATCAGGACGTTGTTTCATTAGTGAAAAGTAGATGCTCTCTCGGTAATGTTCGAATTTTCATCATTATTTGCACGTTTACAACTGATATAAAAATTCCATTAATAAAAGATAAAAGATTTTATTTAGATAAATATAAGATTTTTAGATAAAAAGGAGATAGTCATTTTACTTTTATATGTGTTTATCATATTTTATCATCTGCATGTCTCAATCTTAATTTTTTATAAAATCTAATTTTAACTCTATTCTAATATTTAAATTGCTATTATTGCCTTGATTTCATTTTGTTAATAAAAGGTTAAAATCTGAGAATGTCATCTTAATATCATCCTTTTATGAAAAAAAGATGCTTTAGGGTACTTCATATACAAGTTATATTTGCTTAAAAACTAATTTTTACACGTAAAAATTATCTCTTTTTCGTACTTTTTTAAAATCTCTAGGGAAGATATGGTACATCACATACAACGAAATTTTCAAATTTACACTTGGTCTGAATAACAAGGGTCGTTTTGCAGTATTGTTTACAGCGCCTCTGATGGTTTACACAAAGGGAATATTTCACTTCTATTCCACTTTCTATTTTCCCTCGTGAAAATTTGAAGCTAAAGTGATGACAACATCCAATTTTCTTACAAAACTTATAGATATGTAAATTTATTCTTTTTAAAATAAAATGCAAAAATTATACTATAATATTTACCAAAAAAAAGAAATAAAAATATATCATTTGATTTTTTCTGCAAAATTTTCTCGGAAATTCCATTATCATTCAAAATTTTTTTTGAGGATTTTAAAAAGGGTTTTAATTATTGTAAAACGTACTGAAAAGAGAGCAAATATATGAGACAGAAATTATATAAAATTATACAGTGTAATTTTCGTTATTTGTAGAATTGTTATTTAATTAAAATTTTCACGTATTCATAATTAATATTTATTTTTATCAAAGAAAATGATTCTGACAAATTTTTTAATAATATAAAAGCACATATAAAAAAAAAACTAAAGCGTAACAAAAACAATAAATATTAGAATTAGATTTTTTTCCATTAAATCGATATTAAAGCAAATACAGATGATAAAATACATAATACACATACGCATAAAAAAATTTACGTATGCGATCACACGTATATTTAAAGATGCGTTGAACATTTTACACAGTGTATTGTATGTAAATTTGCTAATAATTTCCTCTTTTTTTATAAGCAAATTTCCCAACAAATTTACTTGCATATTATGCGACGGTATGACACGTTGCGATATTGAATGCATAATCGATTCTAGCGATCGGTAGAAAATAGACGCCAACCACAACGAGGAAGTTAATATAAGTTTTTTCTTTCCCTCCATGACGTCCTTATTAAAGAGCTACGTCCCACTTGTCAAGCATCAACCTAGTTCTCCAAGCAGCTGTGCCCGATCATGATCGCGCCGTTATAAAATTCAGAGCCTCGCAACGTGACTCTGCTTCTTGTATAGCTGAACGTGTTTTGTGCCACTTTATACTTTTCTACGTACGCACAGAATGTAGAAACGAACAATAAAGTCGTGGAGCATAGATTATAGAATAAATAAGGAATTTGACACTAAAAATGAATAACTACAATATTGTGAAATAAATATTATATATTTGTGTGTAACACCAAATGTTTTTTTTCCTTTGATAACTTTTTATCTTCTATACGAAAAAAAAATGACTTTAAAGTATCTAAAAATTTAATTAAACAGATTTGGAAGTAATATTGTTAAATCAAAATAATATTATAAAGAAAAATCAAACAAGTAAAAAATTGTAGCACTCTAGTAACCAATTTGAACTACATAATCATTTTAATAGTCTAATAAATTATTTTCAGAGCTGTATTCAGCTAAATTTTTCAACAAAATTGTTCTTTTCATATTAATTTAAATAATCTTTTTTATACATTTTTATCACAATTATAATTTACACATTCATACGAGATAGAATTTTTAAAACCCGTGGAAATTAAAATAAAAATACTTATAAATAAAATATATATTTTAGAATAGAATATTTGGAGAAGTAACTTACATCTGTTACCAGATTCTGTTATAAATAAAAACGAGAAATACCTTTATATTACATTTTCTATGTAGAATAAATTGTCCTTAAAATATTTACTACAATCTCTATGCTGAGAGAAATAGATAATTTCATGTATATGCGCAGCTTCGCGTGCACTCAATATCCTGTAAGAACTTCACGAACAAAATTGCGATTATACATACATGAAATTTCTCTTCCGAGATTCCCGTGCAATTTTTTACGCTTCCTAATTTCTACAAAATAACTCATTGTCAGTTATTTGAAAGAAAAAGCCGCTACACTACCAATATTTTCTTCTTCGGAACAAAGCGTGATTGCAATGTTCTTTGAGTGAAACTCGAAACAAAAAAAAACACAAAAACGCAAATTGCACCGCGCTGAATTTATTGGAGCCAATGAGAGTAATGAATATTCGCGAACAATGAAAATATTAATGAAAATATATTTTTCAATTAAATCGCTGTTTATCGAAGTTTTACGCGAGTATATATCAAATTTTGCTGTCACATCATCAGTCTAAATTTCTAGTTTATATGAAACAGATCATTACTTGTCTAGTTTACATGAAACAGACCATTACAGATCATTACTTGTACTTATGTTACAAAGTGAACGTAAAATTTAATTGGAATTTCATTAGAGAATTATTAATAGTGTCTAGTTAACTTCCATCACTATTAGCTATAGTTAAACTAAATTAGTTAAACTAAATTACAATAAAGGTTTTTCAATGGATGAAAACGCTCTTAATAAAAATCAACAAATTTTATCTTAGCAATAATTTAATTTTTCTTATCTTCTCTTTCTCTTTCTAGTTTCTATTTTATATATCGTCACATCATCTTTATTATGGATTGAGGCAAAAGTTATATCGATATATACCATTTCATGAAATTTCTACTGGGATATAGGCAAAATTGTTTAAAAAATTTTTATAGCTAAAACGCACAGAACAATACCTTTAAAGCGTTTTTTATTATCAAAGCGTGGAGGTTTCATGTTCAATAACGAACTGACACAATACCTATCATGTTGTAAAATGTCGTATTGCGGAGGTATTTGTATTGATATAAAAGTACCAAGTGTAACTTTTAAAACAAAAGAAACATCCAGCCGGTTATCGCGGCTATCGCATTCTCGAGCTTTCACAAACATCGCTTCTTCGTCTAGATCGAATAGCTATGGGTGAACTTTGCAGAAAATTCACTAAAGTCGATTCCTCTTCGTCATAATGATATATTTTCTGTAAATTTATCGAAATATCGGACATCAACACGTCAAGACGGAGATGAAATGATATTGTGAATATAACATCATAATATGTTTAAATACGCTTATACAGTCTTGTCAACTTTACATTCTAAATTTCTTGGAGCAAAATCTCACTCCAAGAGAGTGAGAATACAGCTACTTTTGAAAAAGAGTGAAAATATTTTACTTTTGGAGAATTGTCATTCCTTTTCAAAAATGGCTGCATTTTCATTCTCTCGAAGTAAAATTTCACTCCAAGAAATTTAGAGTGTGAGTCTTCAATCTATTGAGCGTCCTAAACTTACTCAACTTTTTAGAACTTACTAAAATTTTATTGGTCTTGGAAAACGATGGCTTAATATGATAAAGCAGTAAGGAAAAATTCGTCGATATTTATAATATATTATTGACTAAAACTTGAAACTAAACTGAGAATCAAGGAAATATGTTATCGTCTCATTTTCATAAATTCAAATGTTTTATTAAATCAATATTACTTGTAAAGAATTGCTGATAAACGGCATTTGTAAATATATTTTAACAGCTCAAAGCTGGAAAAGAGATAATTTAATCTGTCTTTTGCAGATGTTAATTATATTTAATAGCTATCATTAGATATGCTCACAGAATTAAATATTGAAAATCAAAGAGCTCTCATGTATTTATAAAGCGTTAATAACGTGATAAAATCATATTTTTCTCTTTCACATAATTTTTCACATAAAATTCAAACATTTGATTTAATTCGAAGTATAACGAGAATGAAAAGCTGCTGCTAATAATAGTCTCTTATTTTGAAGTCGAATTTTTAGGAAAAATTCGACTTCAAAACTATGATAGAACATACCACTAAAATTTTATTTGATAACACTCCATATATACATGATCTTCAAAATACGAGAAAGAAGAAATAAAAACCTGTCTGATTCTGTGTGCTATTTATGCTACTGTGGAGTTAATGCATACGTGATCATTTGATTATTATTCTTAGCGACTTCAATTTATTCATAATTGTGTAGTATGCGAATAAACGTTATGCAGTTATGCTTTCAGTTTTTCGCTAAAAAATTAACGACAAAAGAAAGTTCAATGCTCACAAATTTTTATTTTATTAAAAGAGAAAAATACGTCTTTATACTGAATGCATTTACAAATTGCGTTTTACAAAAATATATTTTATATATGCAGTTTCATGATGTCATTGTACTAAATTTTATATTTTTTCGCAAAACAGATAAAATTATAGACACTTTTCCCACTCTTTCTCTTTCTTTCTCTCGACTCAGTAGAGAAGACATATTTCTTCAAAAATATATTTATAATCTCATATATTATAAAATTATATTTTCGCAAAAAGTGTTGGAAGAGTTAATCTGGCTTTTATGATAGGCATTTTTACTTAATGCGGAGGGAACTTGCGCAAAGCAGAAGCTTAAACTCATGAGAACACTCTTACGAAAATGCGGATCTGCCGAGAACAGAGAAACGGAACATCGGTTCCACTTAAATCCCACTTGATCCCGACACTAATCCTATAGCACCAGTAAATGCTTCGATAACTAACATCCACTCACATGAACGAATATATAAATAAAATAAGAGACTTCTCTCAGATCAGTTTTTTTACTTAAATGACGTAAGGTTTTACGTCAGAATTATTTTATAGTATTTAACTACGCGGCTTTACAAATAAATCTGATTTAATAGCAAGCAAAAAAGAATCATTTGTATAGCATGGAGAGTCGTCTATTCTATAAACGAACATTTTCGCAACCGATTTTATCCAACCACGTGGATGCTCTCGGTCCAATTAGGTCATCGCTTTTACTATTGTTTCAACGACTGATGACGCGGCGCGTCTCGATATCGACCGAAGTTTTGGAGGCAAAAGGAAATTAGCATGCTATTAGCGCGCGCGAATTAGATAATGCATTTCGCTGTCAATTCACAGCTCCACCGCAGCCGTTATGTGATAACTCTCTTCCTGTGATTAGATTACTTAAAACTGTCGCGATTGAATCCTCATTTCGTCGACACGGACGATAAATCCGATACGTTCGGCAATAACTTATAATCCGATCCCGTTATGCAATAGGAAATCGATCATCGTAAATATGCAGGTAATATCCGCGAGAGAGAGAGAGAGAGAGAGA
>NW_012130122.1:880454-896380 GCF_000143395.1 Atta cephalotes | reverse complement strand
ACACACACACACACACACACACACACACACACACACACACACACACACACACACACACACACAGACACGCGCGCGCGCGAGTTCATCGCTTAATTCCATCCCAAAGATAACTTTAGTGTGGAATATAATCAGGCACACGATACGCAATACACACATACTGAATATTATCACGCGGAATTATGGAGAGACGAGCAAAACGAAATTATTGGAGGAACGATCGGTTAGCAAGCAATAACACTCTCTTCAACCGACAAGCTCCCAATCATTTTCCCATCCACCAGTTTGAGTGCACTCGGGCGTCATTTACTTACGCGCAAACACTTCAGGTGAGGCCAAACTGATCACGAGAAGAATTAGACGTCTTAATATATTGGTGTTTAATGGAAGCTACGATTCGTTCGCTTGGGTGAACAAATCTCGATTTAATGAGAGCTCAGATATCTGGATGACAAATTTCGTTTATATTGCACTTTATTACGAAAATACACGATGAGATATACGTACATAATGTTCCAAATTTCTCTCTGACGCGAACCACTTTTTACTTACAAATTTTGTCACAGACTTTCAATCGATTTTTTTCTTAACAAAAACGTCGAGGGACAATGTCATTCATCGCAATTTCCAATTTTCAAAAATGAAATATCTTTGTAACTTTATGTGGAACGTAATCTTGGAAAATCGGACTACATTTTCTACAATCTTCTGTCGTTTTACTTCAAACGCCTTTTTTTCCTCCTCTTCCTCTTAAGATATCGATGCAAGCTTGAGTGCGCAAAATAATGAAAAGAAAACAGGATATCCCATCGTTTCTCCCACCAAGTATTTTCTTATCCTAGATCACGTTATTATAATTTAATTTATGCCAGCCATCATTATTAAGCCAGATTTACAGCGGAATTCTCACGGGGACACAGCGTTGCAAAACCATGGTCGATGAACCTCCTACGGATACGCATCAGTTATAAGATTTATTGCGAGTCACACCACACTGAGCATTGAGATTGCACGAATTAAAGTGACGGTTAAATGAATTTTAAGATATACGACATACGCTTCCAAGTCTATGTCGGACATCAGGCTCATCTATAATAATAATAGCTTCGATTTATTACTTTGCTTCCTTCAATATTGATTGGCGAGAAAAGAAGTATACGATTAATCATGCATCTAACGGTACAATTTAACGAAATTTCTTGCACAATATGGATGTTTATGAATTCAATTACGTCCATTCTTGAAAATGTAATATAGAAATGGATGTGCCCAATAAACATAATGTTACGCCCAAAATTGCATTCGCGTGGAAAATTTTAGCAGTGAATCTGGCGGGCTCAATTATCAATGGATGCGTTCAGGAAATTAAACTGTTGCACTACGGCCGAGTATTAGGTCGTGGTATCGATGTATAGGAAATTACATAAATAACAATAGGTCATACACTGTAGGATCTGTCAAAATATTTGGAAACACGGAATTCGATAATCGTAGAATAGCTTCGCCCACGCGTTTTAATGTTGTGACAGACACAAAAAGTGCGATGTAACTGATGACTGACAGTTAATTTGAATATTCAAATAAAGCGAATCGAATATTCAAATAGAAATCAAGAGAAAGAGCTAAAGGGCTAGAAAGAAATAGAAAATGAGAAAGGATGATAAAGGGAGAGAAGGAGGGAAGGAGAAGGGAAAGGGGAAGGGGAGGGAGGGAGGGGGAGAGGGGGGGGGGTGAAATGTGAAAGAAAGTGAAAAATTACTAGATGAAATGACTAGCGAATATAACACGAACCCTTTAATAAGATTTAAGACACATCATATATCATCATATGTTTGTCGTATGTTGCCATATTTGTTCTAATAATAATCCTATGTTTAAAAATTTTATTAAATTCCAAATTTTCCATTCAGTAAAAAACTTCATATGCACTTCATTATCACTTTCCACGAAAAGTTTTAGAAGTCCATAAAAAAATAATGTTTAATACTTAAAAAAATTATGAAAACTTTTAAAATCTTTTTTCGAGATCAATCAATTGATATTCTACGAAAAAAAGCTTTTCTCCCCGAATCTTGTTTTTGCAAATTGAAATGCGATAATGGGAAAGGAAATAAAAAGCTGAAAATACGCAGATAAAAACTAAAAGCCTTGCTGGGATTAAAATGGCTTATACAATTATTGCACTTGTTCGTATCGCATATATTTATATACGGTACACACATGATGAATATCAATATATTCCTCACTCTCCTTCCTATGTTTTTTCAATCGAATATAATTAAATTATTTTACTGAAAAACAACTTTATATAAATGATTTTATATAAAATTTGAAAATGTAAAAGAATGAGCGATTGTTTTTAATTCTATAGAAAAAAATTTTAATTTAATCTATGTATGTAATATAATATATATTTAATATTTTAATAAACATTTTAATATTTCAATAACAGATGTATATAAAAATTACAAATGTATACTAAAAACATATACAAAAAGATATTATCATATAAAAATAGCACCATTCTGTCATAAATTAAACAAATAAAATAGAAAATAAATATCAATGAATATGTAAATGTTCATTGTTTATTCTAAATGTAAGAAAAATCATTTAATTATAAATAATAAATGATAAATAAAGTATTTATAACTCTTCAAATAAATTATACTAACAACAAAATGTAAAATATAATAACTAGTAATTAAATGTTTATTTTTTATTTTATTTCTTTCAGTTAAATAAAAATTTATTCAATTCCGTTGAAAATAAAATAGTAATTAATTCGCTCTTGATAAGAATATTTTCAGCCTTTCATTCTTTTTATCGAAGAATGTTTCGAAAATTCTATATTACTTAAAAAGATTTCATTTGTAACTATCCATCCAATGTATCGATTAACGATATTCGAGTCATATAGTATTAGTATGGATAAGGAACGATCTGAACGTGAATTGAACGCCAGCTATTCGTGGTTATTAATAATAAATGCAATCTTCGACACTTTTCTATATTCACTTTTCGTGAATACTGAATATATGATATTTCCTCTCTTATTATTTTTTCTTCTTCTTCTTTATCTTTTTATAGATTGTAATTTTTATAATTTAATTTTGTAATTTAATCATAATTTAATTTTCAATAATGCATAGACTAAACATTAAGCTTGCCCAAAATCTCTCTATTATTATACATTAAGCAAATATTCATTACGTCGCAATTCGTAATATTAATGCATAATTCACATACACATGAGAATTTAGCAGTATCAGAGAACGAGGCACGTGACAACGAATTCGGAGACATCGAAAATTCGCTAAACGCAAATTTATAATTTATTTCAGGACTAATATATGCTCAGTGATTGTAGATAATCCACGTACTAATTAAAGGCACCCGAAATGGTGCAAAGTGCTATTAATGATAATCCGAATCAAGTTACGGTTGAATAAATTTTATATGGTTACTTTTACGTAAAAACAAGTTGCTTTTTATGAATAATCGAAAGTAAATCGTTATGCAATGCTCCCTTTCTCTTCGCTCTTTCTACCTTTGATACTTTATAATATTTATAAGTACCACTCTTATATCATTTCATTAACAGCGATGTATGGCCGTGCTACTTACAAGTTTATTTGTATGGTATTTACAAGATATGTGTACGTGTATATATTTGCGTGGATTCGGATGGATATATCAGAAAGCTATTAAATATAGTAAGCGAGCTTGCACAGGAAGTAATCTCCCAGTTTTAATCGATAATCTATCAACCGCTCACAGTTTTTATTTCCCCCTTTCGATGTCATAATTATTATTAAAATAACCGCAGAGAGTGACGTAATTCAACACATATATACACCTGAAAACCATAATCGCGAGATCAATGAGGGTAACCTTTACTTTGCATGTCGATGCATTTCCGCTCGGCTCTTCCTCGCTCGCCTATCTTTAATGATGCTTGAACGAAAGCTTGTATACGCGTGAAAATATATAATCGCGTATTCACGAACAGCTTGGAAAAATGCGTGAAAACGTTCATCCTGAAAAACGGCAGCAGCAGATCTCGAGGTGGACAATAAGTAAAGAGAGTTACGATTGCGAGGGTAAACCCGCAGAATTAATAGCTTGAAATGTTCGCGGGGATCAAAAAAATGAGGAGATTAAATGTGCAGGAAAGAGATACCGCATTAAGTCGGATCATATATAAAGTACAGTGCTCCGATGACATTATAGCTTGAACGCTCTCATAAAGGGAGACGATACGTAATCTCATCGCGTAATCAGGCTTGAGCGGAGCGCACGAGAAGATTATATAAAATGCAACAGCGAGTCTCCGAACGAGGAGGAGAGGCAGGGAGGGATCAATGAAAAGTACGGAAATGCATCGATGAAGAACCAGGTAACAGTAACTACTACAATGCGCTACGTCACAGAGCACCTACGCGAATGGTCTTGTTTTATCCAAGACCCACCGAGAGGAAAATGCGCCATTATCCTCTCGCCGCGTTTTATGTTTGTTACGTGTTGCAACATTCCTTTTTTCATTTATAATATACGATTTAACGTACAAAAGAGTATGAGAATATGTTTATTTGAACCGTGGATGAACTTAAATAAAGTCTACGCAACTAATGCCGATTAAAACGTTCGCGGTTGCATTCTCTCAAATCATTTCATTAC
Source organism: Atta cephalotes (assembly GCF_000143395.1). Lineage (NCBI taxonomy): Eukaryota > Metazoa > Arthropoda > Insecta > Hymenoptera > Formicidae > Atta > Atta cephalotes. Next base: position 891,703 of record NW_012130122.1, on the reverse strand, counting down.
GCAATAAAAGTTTTTAATAAATGATCGTGCACGCAAAATTGTATACACTTTCTTTCTTTTACACAAAATAAAAAAAATATAAATAACATTTTACATGTATCCATTCATGGAGATAATAATGTATGTATATTGTATATTGTTTTCTTGTTTCAAAACAAAAAAGTTGTTCAAAAAAGATAAAAAAGATGAAAAACTATTTAAAAAATAATTATTTATCAATCAAATATCGACAAAAAAAAATAATCTTCGAAAGAATGATACGAATGCTATTTGACGGACAGACTATAAAGTTAAGTTAGTTTACTTTTAATGTTTTCTTTTATAGAGTAATCTTTTATAGAATAATCTTTTTCTAAATCATTCGTAGAACCTAATAATTGGAAAATTACATTTGTTTAGTCATGTTATTTTTTAAGAAAACGATATTTATATATACATATCTTTCGTAAGATTTTTCTTGATCCAGAATCATGCTTTAAGAGAATCGTAAGCTGTAAAGCCGTAAAGCCGTAAAAAATTGATCAATCACAGTGAAATATGAAAAAAATAATCGACTATGATTGACAATTTCTTACAGCTTTACAGCTTACGACCTCTTAAAGTAAGATTTTGGATTAAGCCTTAAGCGATGTTTTAACTTTTTATTTTGGCTGATGAAGACTAATTTAGATAGTTCGAAACTATCATACTATTATTTTTCTTTAGTAAATGAATAAATCACAATTACATTAACATTATTTATATGCCTGCTTTTTGCTCTTAATTTCTATCATTTATATATATCACTATTTATTATCTATTACAATTTATTATGTGCGTATATAGTACATAAATTTGATATACAATTGCACTTTCCGAATGTTCAATATTGATCGTAAATATAAGTAGTATTCAAATGAATATTTATCCCCTTCTTCAGTGAATACGACGATGATGATGCTGCCGGAAGTTGCTTACACATATCGACCGTGCCTTTTTATGTGTCACAGTAGACGACGAGTGTCGCGAGAAAGACTCGGTCGCGCCTTGAAACGAATCACAAGGACATGAAATTAACGGTCGTATTGAAGTCACCCGTTGGCGCTGGGGCAACCATAAATCTGGGACTTCCCGGACGAGCAGTAGTCGAGCTTTATCGAAAGACCCAGCCGTGCATAAAGCACAAAGCGATATTATATAAAGGACAAGTGTCGTCCACACTCGTCGGCCTCGTGTTTCTGTTAAAATGCATTTAGCGTAGCAAAGGAACTTTTCTAGCTCGTCGGACGGTTCCTTTGTCATCGCTGCGCGAACACTTCCGCCGAGAAAGCAGAACCACAGCAAATGATTTTCTCAGCTGTGCATTTATGACACTTGTCGACGACGCGCCCAGTTATTCCGCACAGTCAACGTTATGTTTCGTTAAAGATCCATCTAGATAAAATGCAGAAAGCAAGGTTAGATTCAGCGTATTTTCGATCGTTAAGGCCCAACTAAAATTATAAAGTTCTACATTAATCGCAAGCTGATCGCAAGCTTGTTACAACCAATCTAAAATATCAATTTTAAAATTGACGCTTCAGATTGACTGTCGCAATAAACTTGTCGAATTAATTTGCGACTAAAGTCTATATAATTGCGTAGTTGTAATATTGTAAGTGGTTGTAATTATAATCGTAAGAATTAACCAATCAAACATGAAAAGAATATTCGTGATCGATCAATTCTTCTTTCCAATTACAACACTAAAGGGCTTCACATATGAAATGCAAACATATAACAGAGCATAAGCATAACATAAGATTGCTGGACCAATGAGCATCTAGCATAATGTCGCCATATTGATTTACATAAGATTTTACTATGCTTATGCAAACACCTGATGCAATGTAGAATGGGCTTAATATAAAATCAACTTAGTGTAGAACCAGCTATATAATTCTGCGTATTCGCATCCCTTTTGCACGCATCGAAATTATTTATCGTGATCGCGAAGTATTGCGTAATGCATTTTTGCAACTCGATTTTTGCGTCGAAATGTCAATTCGGTAAACGATACGACTCTATGACTTTATTTTTCGATTGAACAATATGTGATTGTCATTGATAATCACTGAGATTTCGCTTGAATTACACTAATTGTATCATACTTTACATTAATTGTATCAATTTGACCTTAATTCAAATGGAAACTCACGCGCGGAACTTACACGGAAAATTATAGAGAACTGCATAACTCCGCAATTATTTCAATACACACAACTCTCAGTCGCTCTCACACGGATGTTTATTAAATTTGCGTTTGCCACTCTCAACAAATAGAAAATATTATTTACTTCTTACTAAGCGTGAAAGATAAATGTGTCTGTTGTTTCGCTTACACATACATAAACATCCATTAAAATTTATTTATATGTAATGGAGCTCGAATTTAAGTCGATCATGCAACCGCGAGAAGTTCAACCAGCAGGTTACTTTCATATACTATAATGATTTTCAAGCTCGCCCACTACATGGCTCCAATAAAGTCCCCCCATTCCAGATGAAAAACAATGAAAGAATAACAAAATCGAGTTACATAAGCTCCGAGATTCAAAATGTCAACGTGCGTAAATATAATGGCAGATATATGTGTGGTCCCGATTCATAATGTGTCACGTTCGTTTGTACACCGACGATACGCGTCGTGATTCATTTACTATTCTTTGTACCTGCTGAAATCGCAGTAATGATTTTCCAGCTGGGGTAACTCGCGATTGCGCATTTTTATATACACCCAACGAAAGAAGAATGGATGCGAGATGTTCGTTTCACCTTAGAGAATCTTATCGTACATCTGTTTTGTGAATATACCAATATATGCGGATAAAATTGCGGATAAGATTATGACAATACTTCGAATAAGATACGATCGAGCGACTATCGGAAAGTTATTGAAACTGAATAATTATTATCATGATAATGATGACTGAACAGAACAAAATAAATTAAACATTATTCTGCAAAAGAAACTCGTCAACTTTATTAGTATATGCAAAAAAAATATATATTTGAAAGAATATGAATTTGTATGTTATAAAAAATTCAAAATTTGGTTATTTGTATAGTTTATTAAAATATGTTTAGAAGATTTTAACATGAACAGTTATCTCTATGAGAAGAATTTAACTAGAATTCTTCGAAGGCACAGTGTATATAATTTGTATTACAGTTATAATTGCTTTTGCAAGAAATTAAAGTACAACTTAATAAGACGGTTAATTTAATTTAAAAACTACTTTAATTAATTATTTAGATATACTTGTACTAAATTATAATGTTAATACTTTGAAAAAAGTTGGACATGATATATTAATTTTTTAAATGTTTCTTATTAAAATATTAAGAAAAAACGATAATTATTTCAAATTTTTAATACTCTGTGTCTCTGAAAGATGAATAAATCTTTCTTCATAAAATAGCATAAAAAATCAACTTTTAAAACATTGGATATTACTTAAGAAATACTCTGTACTTCTTTTGCTCATTATATATTGCTCATTATAAAAACGGTTTCTTCTATAATGTGATTTATATTATTCATTGCATAAAGTATTAACTATTTACATCTATTAATTTTAACAACTTCCCAATTATTATTCCATAAATCTCGAAAGATGTCGCAAAAGTGAAATTTTTATATATATAAGTCATGAAAGTATATGTGTAATTTCGTATCTCTCTCAATAGCTTTTTAACTTACAAGAATTTCCAATTTGACAAATCGCAAGATTCACAAACGAGAAAGTGCAACTATGTATAAAATAAATCGACATATATATAGCTATGCTTGATTGAGCAATCATATGTTTGTAGAAGACACAGCCATACATCAAAGTCACCAGAATTAAGACGACAGTTTAACAACTTATTATTTTCACAGCTTGACATAGCTTTAAACAAAAATAATATAAAGTTTCTACTTTAAGCGAAAAGACTCAGAATAAAAAAATTTATTTTCATCTTAATTATTAATTAAGATGAAGATTAATTTTCATATATTTTAACATTAGGATATTTCTATTAGCAAACAATTTCTACTTAGAAATAAAAAAAGATTGAAAAGGGAAAAAGAAGAATAAACTAAAGAACTAGCATCTGATTCTCTAGTGCATTTCTAGTGAATTTTGAACACTTATGCAAATCCAACATCGTGGACTTGACTGTGCACTTTCCTGTCGAGTGTCTTTGGCGAAGAGTCTAAGCAGCGATAAGCATTTAATGCGTTTCTATCCGATTTAAGAGATAAAACACCGCGTTATATACTTTTGATTAAGGAGAACCTCGATCGTTTCGAGTACTAAATTTTTCAAGCAAATGCGCCTGGAATTTCTACTATAGTATTACAAGATCCGTTTTACTCGGTCAGCAAATTTACGACAATAATTATTATCCTATTTTATCTCGTACACTCTCATCTCTCGTAGACACGATGTTTGAAACAACAGCCATAAATTTTTCGTAGGGAAGGGAAAAAAAATTGTCCGCGCGAACCTAAGTCGCTACACTATAAACAAGATTCTTGCAAATGCACATAACAACAACACATATCAGATAACTAATCTCATTAATAATTATCTTCTATTCTTCCAATTTTAAATTACAACGTATGTATTCGCCTTTAATAAATTCTACGATATTACTCGTGATAAAGGTTTTTAAAAGAGACATCCCATATTATGCGAGCAGCGCGAAGCAACGCTATTGTCTCTATAATGAAAATTCAGCAAGAAAAGCATGGAGGGAGAATGACACATGAGGCGGATGTTTTTTCGACGTAATTATTAATTGCTAAAAAATTTAATGTCCGAGGAAGTGTTTTACTCTCGCCCAATACCGTGCAACGTTATTGCCGTTACCAATATCATTAAGCGCTAGTAGGAAAGTTTAATGCTTTAAAAGTTTCTTTAAAACGAAACAACAAACTTGCACGCGCGCGTTGTGCTTCGTAGCTTCATTCGAATAAGAAAATGGAATTTCAAACGAGGCTCTCCGAAGTACTTCGGCCTTTCAACACTTCAGCAAAGCAAAGCAAGACTTACTGCTTTCGTAAGATAAAACGCGGAGTACACTCCGTTATACAACCTCTAGTAAGTATTGCCAGTTTTCTCTCAGCAGCGATACCCGACTTAATCCTTTTCGAAGTAGACAATTCTCATACATAAATTAACGTATAAGAATCTTTTTGCTTTCTTCATTTGACTACAGAAACGACAAATTTCGAACTCGTGTAACATTAAACATTATGAGAAATAAATTGTTCGACACAGTCTTTCCTAATGCTATTTAAGAAAAGACATTAAAAAGAAATTTTTTAAAAATTAGATATTGGCTAAGTGTATATAAAATAGTGATACTCAGAAAGCGTTTCATAATTAACTTCGTTTAATAAAAGACATCGGAAGTATAAGCTTCTATCTCTTCTTCTCAAGTGATCGCGTACATGACGCGAACATCAACATTTATGCAACTTTTAATGATGTTTCTAAACCTCGGATTAAATTAAGGATAGCTGTATATTTTATTCGTTGCAGCTTTCTCTCAGTATATTCAATCAGGTTAATTATCTCAGGTTTCTATGTAGGCGTCGAACTCTGGCGTTGCCCTCCACGATTACTACTTTCGAGTAACAAAGTTCATATCAATTCAGTGACCGATCTGCAATGAATGCCAATCGATGATTAATTATGCACGCGACTATGTGAACAAGACGTAAAAGAGACGTTATTTCTTTTCGCGAAGCTGTGAAAGTTAACTATAACCACTAGCTAATTATGTAAAACTTTAATCATTCCGTTACTGCAAATGTGATACGAAGTAATACTGAATAACGCGTAGAACTGTTTTGCAAAGTTCGTTATACGTGATCGACTTGCCATTAATATATACTTGTTAAATTTACGCCAATTGCGCCAATTGATTTCACATGGACTATTATTTAAAATGTAATAATAAAACTCAAATATTTTGATATATCGCAATAAAAATTACTGCAACATATTTTTACATAATTTAACATACTTATACTTTTTTTAATATCTATAATGTAAATATTATTATACATCTTCTTCATAACTTTTTTAGCCCTGTTGGTTTAAATTTCAAACTATCATAACGTTTAAAAAATTTTCATAGAAAAAAGTCTTATATTAATAAACGAAGTTATTAAATACCAGAAAAAAGTTTTCAAATAAAATATTAATAAGGAAATTAATTATAAACCCGAACGGACTAGCTGAGTTAATTGCATTCTTGCGGTATTTAATGTATTTCGATTAATAAAAAGTGATATTATTACATATACTTAAATTTTTACGTTATATTCTCGTTTTAAGAAAAATTTAAGTTAGGCATAATCTATCATTTCTCTCAAAATGTTGCAGTATAAAAATTATTGCTACAAAACCAACTTTTAACAAAACATATAAATATTCCACGTCTTTCGCGAGAATGAAGAAATGTATTAATTTATTCATCTTTAAATACGTAAAATACTAATATGTAAAAATATGTATGATGAAATATGTAAAAATTTGTAAACAAAATGATCTAGAATGATATATTATAGAATTTCGATTGCGAAACATCTAAGAATTATTCAACAAATGTAAAAAATCTACTAAGTTAATATTCATCGGTGAAGGAGTAGTCGGAAGTAATATTGGCGACTTCAATTTATCATTCAATTTATCATAAAATGTCAACCTTTCTCACAAGAGTCATTCGTTCCCGCCATTGTCGCCGCCTCAGCCTAAGGTTAACGCAACAATTAATTTGAATGTATAATGCCGTTTCGTTATCCGATTTCCCACCGCTCGCTTATCAGAACCGCCCTCGTTAGTACCACCTGTGACACAGACCTATGTCGTGACTCTCATTAGTCGGATGAGGGCGCGTTAATGTTCGCGGAAACGCGCGCGGTCATTGGAAATCTAAAGGGGGTGCCCGAGAGACTCGAGCGTAGCTCGACATAGGCGAGTTTTATGTCGGCCGCCATTTACGTGGCGTACGGCAGAAAGATAGCTAGACGTGTAGAAGGTATCTGGCGGTGGGAAAATCCTTCGTATAACGACGACAAAGATGACGACGACGACGACGACGACGACGACGACGACGACGACGACGACGACGACGACGACGACGACGACGACGATGGGTTTGCGTGCCCAGCGTCGGCGTAGTGCGACTCTCTCACCGGCGAAACACCCCTGACCCACCTGTTACTATCGGCAGTCTATTTGACCACGCGAAAGAGAGAGCTAGATAGGTAAATGGATAGATAGATAGAGAGGAAAAGAGAGAGAGAAAGAGAGACATGAAAAAGGGGCAAAAAAGCAACCTCTTCAAGCACTCCCTCGTGCGTGACCTTTGTGACCACAGCGGTAAATATCTGCAACGTCGCCTGAGAAAAAAATAACATCATTTGTAACAACTACCTTCTCTCTACCTTTTTTTACGGCGTATCGCCGATTGTACCTACCACCCCAAATTTGCATATACACTTCTCCTCCCACCTCGTAACTCGCAGGCCATAAAGATGTCTGCGCCAGCTCGGGCACGAGACGCGACGCGGCGAACCCTCGTTTTCTACTCCGCATTATATTTCGGTTAAAAGCATCTCCATCGAAAACACTTCCAGAACGTCGCGTTCTCCCTCTTACTTCATGAGAAATACAGACGTCTCAACGAGACGTTTTCTCATTAATATCAGAAAACAAAATACATTTCTACTGATTGTCAGATAAGTTTTGAATATTAAACAAACATCCCTCGTAGTGACTTATTTCAAAACATTCATCATTATATTTAATTTCGATGTGAGTACTTCACAAGCGATATATCGGTCGATCGCCCTACGAATCGAACATGCGTCGATCGCCAAAAATCAACTCTTCAGTAATTAATCGTTAAAAAAAAAACGCGTCGAAGGGTAAATCAAAATCCCGCGGGAGAGAGCGGGGTGGATCTGCAAGGGACCCCCCCTTGTACCTTTTCACCGATTGCGTTCCTCATGGGCATCGTGTTTTCACGGCGTCGCATCGCAGCGTCGCACCAATTACCGTCGTACGGGCCGCGAGCGTCGTACTTCCGCGCGATTACTCGACGATCCGACGTGCGGCCGTAACGAAGGCAGGACCCGGCGGGATACGCCACGCATATCACAGTAGAACGTGCTCGGCTCAAGTCAGACGAGCGCGCGTCCTGTTGCGCCTGACAAGCGTACGACGGCGGCGCGCGAGTGAGGTCGCTTCGGTCTGACCGTAACGAAGTCGCATCACTGACTGAGGCTTTCCTTCTCGCGTCGGTCTCTCCTCCGTCCACCCCTAAGCTGGGAGTTGCAACGCGTCGATCCTCGGGGCTAGAGCTTTCGATACGTTGGCGCCACCTCGCTGCTTGCGAAAGAAATCTCGACCACTGTTCGAGGGAAACCGCGATGAGAGAAAAGACAGCCTCGACGAAGATCTCGAAGGAGTATTAATGCTTAAAATTAGTGAGAGTGATCTTACGTATTCTAAACTTTTGTTTTAGAGAATAATTTCCTATAGTTTCATAAATAAAACACAATCCCGAAATTAACATCTTTTATAGATGAAGAACTCTTATATATTCTATTATAAAATTTGATTCCAAGCAAATTGATTTCAAAAATCGTGATTATTATAGAAATTGAAGTTTTCAAATGAGAAATTTCCAAATAATACTAAAATATTTCCAAATATAGAATGATAGAAAATGTTATTTATACAATCATGTTTCTGATCATGTTTATACAATCATTTTCTAAATAAAAGATATTTTATTTAAGCAGTTTAATTATTTTTCTAAAAATTAAAAAATATTAAAATATTTCCAAAATATTCAGTGTATTATTTATAATTCTAATTTCTTAATCTTTATATGTAAGATGAGAAAGTCACTAAAAGAGGCGCTGACCTTTAAAATTCAAAATAATAATTACACTACTTATGTCTTCATCTGAAAATAAAAAAGATATTAAACAATTTCCAAAGTAGAATATTATTTATAATTATAATATATTGTAATTATAAAATTCTAAAAAGTATTATAATCATAAATAATATTCTTCTTTTAAATTTAAATTAATATTCACAATTAATATTCATAATTTTTTTTTAATAATGTGCTTAAGTTGTTCTTAAGAAAATATTGAATTATATATATAAAAAAATAAAATATTATTTATAATTACAACTTTCTTAAAAAAAAATTATTATATTCCAGCAAAGTTATCTTTACCTAAAGATAGATAAAATCAAATTTACATAAGCTGTGTATTTTTCAAGTATTTTTCAAGCTATCTTTTACACATATGAATGTACATACATAGTAATAATGCATGCACGAGTATCATTATAATTCTAAAATATGTGTTCTAAGCATCTTAAATTATTCTCTGTCAAATCCATTCAGAAAAATAATACGTATTATGATGAAAATATCATATTTTCAAGGCATAGAATATCCTGGAGATAAGATCGAAAATTTGATCAACATCCCGAAAAATTATCTTCATGCTTGCGAGGTTCACCAATATATTGCAATTCAACGAGCGTGACTTATATGCCAAGACGCTATATAAAATTCCTTTAGACGATCGTATAATTCGCGTCAGATTTCATAAAATTCTATTTATAATTTTATATGCCATACATTTTGATGTATGTATATATTTTAATGTATGTATATTTTTATATATGTGCATTATTTGCAAATGTGTTTTTCATATTGCGCATAAAAATATAAATGAGATTCAATTCTGTATTCAAACACAAATATGTAGATCATCAAAATCGGTTTAAAGCGCCTTAGAGAAAATTTATATAAAAATATTTTTAAAATTACTATATATTAAAATTTTTGAACATAAACTTATACAATATAACTTATACAATATAACTTAAATTATAGCAAAGGTGATTCTTAATGAATCCTTAAGACAAGAATACGAAAAATACCCGTGCTAGAAAAGTAATCGTTATTTTGAGTATTCCAAAGTAAACACACCGAAATTTCTAAATACGTGACATCTATTTGAAATTAATTTTAAATAATTCAGCTGCTATAACTAGCGCGGGCATCATACGGATCATACTTATATTTATCTTTCATTTATTTTCTTTTATCATTTTTATAACTGCTATCGTTTGTTTCTCATATTTCCATAAAATTCATACGCAAACAATTCACAACAAAAATGATCAATACAATCTTTTTCCATAAAGTCTGAAAATTAAAATAGTTATATTGCAAACATACATCAAACGTTCCAAAATTCGCGGAATCGCATTGAAAAAAGTGAATTTTTTTATATACGTAAAACGTAAAAAATGGAGGAGATATGAAATATACGACCTTAAGTAAATTACGTATGCAGATTAGAGAGGATTTTCATATATAAAGCAATATGACTTGTCATCGTTTTCCCCATGTTTGCTTGTCGGATCATCGTTTTCTCTTTTCAGTAGATTAAACCGGAGACAAGGAGTTGCTTAGATAGAAACCATCCTCATTTGTCATACCGAAATTTGAGGTAACAAGGTATCAGAAAACGCAAGTGTTATATGTGGCAAGAAAAAGAGAAAGAAAAATGTCGATAACGTTATTAAACATCAAAAAAAAAGTTGCATTTGAACTTTTCATGCTTGTAGGCGAACAACATCTTTGAATCTTACACATGTAGTTTAAACAGATGAATAAAAATGAGAGTAATTTATATATAGTAACATCACCATTGTTTACGTCAGGATTATTAATTACAGCATAACTGCGCTTTCTGCACGAAGATTACAATGTTCGCATATGTATTCCCGTGGCCAAGAGAAATGTTTAAAGTCAGAATATAATATGTCTAACGACTGAAACGTTTCTAATTCTAAACGTGACTGTCTAATATTACACATATTTGTTGAGAGAACTCCCTTCCCTTTGAATAGATAAAATTGAGAAGCAGATGGCTACACTTGTCATTCTATTAAACGATGAGAATAGATACGCTATTGTTTCGCTTTTCGCATGTCAAATAGCTAATTCGCTAATTCACAATGGAACATTGTATTTCCGACACTGTGTTTCCGACACTAGTATATTAGATTTGAATGTGTATTGCAATTCTTTCTTTCTTTTTTTCAAAGAACATGCTTAGAAAATATATATATATATATATGTATATATATATATATATATATATATATATATATATATATATATAT
>NW_012130122.1:872048-879023 GCF_000143395.1 Atta cephalotes | reverse complement strand
TAACTATATATATATATATATAGTATATATATATATATATATATATATATATATATATATATATACAAGTTATACAAAATATTCTGCTCTGGGTGGCAATTGTAGATTTAATAAACGAAAAGATGATTTTGTTAAAGTTTTTAAAAATTGAGCTAGATATTGAAAATAATTTGTTGGACAATCAAAACAATTAGGTAAGACGCTCAAACTGATTGTTAGAATGTCAAAACTTTTTGCAGCATTGCTTATCATGCTTGAGATTTCTACGTAATTATTTTGATTGATTTAATAAAATTATTTTCAAATTGTATTTAGCTAAATTTTTAGATACTAACAAAATTATTTTTTCTGTATGAAAACTTATTCAACATACACAATATTAATAAAAATTTCCCAATTATTTAAAATTAATTTCCTTTCTTTATCTATTACTATCTATTGTTTATTTCTATTATTGTTTACTGTTTATTTATTGTTTATTTTTATTATGTCTACTATTTATATGTTATTATCTGTTACTATTATCCGAAAACGTTCAAAAATTAAAATTAAATGTAAAATCTAATCTAAAATTTATGATATTTTATATATAAATTTTATTTTATAATTTTAAAAAACATTTTAAAAAATCAGAATGCATAAAATATATAAAGTATATATAAAAAAAATGTGCATAAAAATCAGTATACAAAATTATAAATAAATTTCTATCTTGCATTTCAACGTAAAGTATGGATCATTAAAATGCTTTAAGTTTTAAAAGTACAGAAAATATACAGTAATATTTAATCTAACAAATTATACACAAATTTTACACGTTTTATTCTTTTTGGAAATTTCTTAAATATTTTCAACTTTGTACAAATTAATGTCAAGTGGTATTTACTTATATATGAATCGCAAAAGTTATAATCATTAAAATTATCGAACTTGTATATATCTTGGTAGGATATTTAACTTATCACCGCTGATGACGTCGCTAAGATAGCTAGATAGATTTTCATCGCGGAAGAACGGTATCGTTCATCCCGACTTTTAACATTTGGCTATATCCTGCACACAAATCTCTCGCTGCTCAAGGATATCCATTATTTCTGTGGACAATCGATGCAAAGTATTGCGCCGAGTATTGGACAGTTTCTCTTCATCGTGAGAAGAGGATAGACAAGCCGATCGTGAAATAGGAAAACGGCGTAACTTCAGTTTTAGTTTTTAATTTTGGATGCTGTGTAAATCTTGATGGTTATTTCCGTGAGATATTTGGGTCACGCGTTTAGTAGAGCAACATATTCGATCTTCATACTCTATATCTTCGTATTTGTCTTCAAACTTATACATTTATTTTATCGTCGCTGCTGAACGATTTTTCGACGTAAATAAAACGTCAGCGTTTTGTAAATAAATATCTTACATTGCTGAATAAGCAAATTTCAACACATTTATGATAACTATTAAGTTCAATATAATTATTACTATAATAATGACGAGGGAATAAATCTAAAGATCGGATTTTTAGAAAGAGGTAATTATGTAGAATCAACTGTCACCTTAATGCTTTTTATTTTATTCAGAAAATATTTTACTTTTATCAGAATTAGAGAAAATCCCGCAGATTATTTTCAGCGATATTTAAGACTATTTAACAGACGCAATTCTTTGAAATGTGATCCTTCATTAAAATAAAATTTTATTTCAGTGATAATTAAAACGTCAAAATAAAAAAAGAACCGTGCAGCACATTAAAAAATTAAGTAAGTTTTACAATTAGTTATACATATAACTATGTCCGATTAAAAACTCCTGAATTTATTTGAATCCATTTTAACTAATTAAATAAAAGGTTGTCTTTTGGCCATATCAGAAAGCAAAATTAATTAATGTTAATTTTAATTTATTGATTACACTTTAGAACATAAACAAATCTAATTATTCTACTCTTAATGAGTTACATGTTTAACCTCAACTGCAATTGATTCATACATATATAAAATAATGTTCAATTTAATCATTTTATTGTTATTATTACTGTTGTATATATAATTAATTATTATATAAATAATTATAATAATTAATAATTAAATAATAAAAAAAATTATAATTAATTTCTTGTTATTTATTATTGTTATTATTATATAATAATATTATGCATAAGAACAAAATAGGCATTCAATATTAAAACGAAACTCGTTATTGATCTAGAAGCTTTATAAAAGATTCCGATGAAAAATTTCACAATATATATTTCACATAATACTGTTCATTGGAAATATTTCTTATTGGAAATACTATCATTTGTTCAATCACTTGTTGCTCTAAAAGCACGTCGCAATGTCCAAATTGTTATCACCTGCGTAAATCTGCTCGTATTCTCGTATCCCAAGAGTTTAGGCATTACTCGAGGAACATTATCGGTTATGACGAACGATGGCAGCTCTATTTCGTTTTACCGACTATATGTGGTGCGCAAGAACCATTCTAATTTACCGACAGACGAGCGTCCATGGTTGTACGCCATATAAGCTCGATAATAATAACATTACAATAGTAATAATGTATTTTACAACAAATAATTTATCCATACTCCAGAACGTATTTTTCAAATTATTCTAATTCTCTAATTGCTTTTCTTCAGTTATATTTAACACTTTTTTAAATTGGTCTTATATCGCAACAGAGCGAATTCTTCTCTCGCAGGTGTCGATATTTAACATTAATCAGTTTTTTCTCGGTATTTCGCAATTGTTTCTTAGTACTCATATATGAATTAAAAATGTCAGCGGAAAGATATTTCCAACAGTCGTATAAAGTTAACGTTAATTGCAGGACTGGGAGGTAACGTATGCGTGACAACGAGCAATGTCCGCTAATTCAAATTACATTACTAATCATCCGGAAAATAACCAGCAGATTTTTGAAACTGCAAGTATAACGAGCGCTCTTCACTTAATTAAATCTCGAGGATATACAACGTTGCTTCTGTAAGACAATATTAAAAATAATGTACTTAATTATATTGCCTGTCTCATCTGAGATCAATTATTATTGCGCAATAAGTTTTTGCAGACTCCTCAGTTCTCCTCAGGGTATATTATAATCATATTACAATAAGCTCAATATCTCATTTTATTTTCGGATTTTATATCGATCGATTTTTACCATAAGCTTTCAAATCTTAGCAATGTATGCGTTTTTGCGCTTCCAAATAATTTTCAAATTATCAAAAAAATTTTCGAATGTGCCAAAGCGAGATAGAAAAGTTTTTATCCATCTGTATATAACATTGTAAAATTATGATATATAATTATTATATATAATAATATAAAATATACAAGCCAATAAAAATTTTTCATTTCATTTTTTTTATAATCAATTGATTTGCAAAATATATTAAAACGTTTAATTTGTTTTTTAAGGGAAACGTATAACTGTAATTAAATTCAATCATGTTGCTTCGATTAAAATCGATTAAAATAGCTATTTTAATATTCAAGCAATAAGAGTTATGTAATTCATAATTTTACAATTCTTTTTGGAGTTGACTCTTATTGTGTATAAGTATGGAAGGAAACAAATTCATAGTATAACTCGATTTTTTGTACAAAAATATACGAAAGTGCGGAATAAACTTCTTTCGTCCGAGACTTTATTATGAGCAATTTCTCTTTTAATAAAACAAATAAAATTTAACTATTTGTCACATTTTCTTTAATCCTCCCGCTATTAAACTAAAGTCATGTGCATGTATATAAACAAGGTAACATTAAATAGCGTCTTCCTATACACCGTATTGAGTAGCATATTCAACACAATCTTCAAACTTGATTTTCTTGAAAACAAAGTCTCGGACGAAAAAAATTCATTTTATATTTTCAAACTAATTTTTGTACTAGAATCACAATTGCGTTCAATTATGCTGTAGGTTTATCGCTTCCCTGTATAACAATAAAAATGTATGTATAATTAGACATTTCTAAAAATTTCCTCATTTTCGTTGCTCGATTTCCTAAAGTATCCGTTAACTTTTCAAAATTTTAATAAATGCAAATTTTAATATGCGATTGATAATTGTTTAGCGTCTCCGAAACTTTTCTTAAAGAAAAGACATATTCAAATTTAATTAAAGACATAAGGAAACCTCAAGTTATTAAATGGGTCGAAAAATCTACAGTCAAAGACGGACTGATAGGTCTAGGACATCTTGTACATGTTCGTAAAAACAATATAGTTTCGTCGAGCACACTGAGTTTTGACACAAAAACATTCGTTCAATGGAAACCTACATTCTAACCTCATTCACTTGTAGAACGAGGACATAACTAGGTCTTAGATAGGAAGATTTTGACTTATGTGCAATGGTCGAACCGATTCTTCGAAACGCCATAACTCGGCAACAAACCATACGCATATTTTTTGGCAAAAGGAAGAGAAGCTTATGTCTGAAAAACGAAAAGAAAATACAAAAAAAAAACGAACAGAAGGTGTCATATTTCCTATGCAAGAGCTCAGACACAATGAATGAAACAAGGAATAAGGGACAAACAAAAATACATTTTAATCAGAAACTGAATATATTAGATACAGAATATACAGTTTATATTGGTTAAAATCTATTATTCCTTATTCCTTTCATTATGTCTTCTTTTAAATGTTCCGTAAATTTCGCATGTCAAACCGGAATATACGTTTTTCATTTAAAAAAAAATTTTGTCAAATTATGATATAATAATTATTATCAGTTATGGGATATTTTATGAAAATCTATATTTGAGCAGCGAATATTAAAATTCCTAGTTTAAAAGTAAAATGTCCGTTAATATTTTACTTTTTTTTTTAATTAACGCTAAGAATGTCTACGATTCAGCTATTATGTTCCTGTAATTTCAGTCATTCGCAATAACGAAACTGTTTTAATTAGAAAATAATTATTTCAAAACTCTTGATAACATCGATAATATCGATGGATACTTCACATCTGATTGAAATTCATAGCGTTTCAGAATCGAGTACATATCATTCTCAAAATAGATAGTTGAATAATAATAGTTAACGCGTAATTACAGTTACAATTAATAGTGAAAGGCACATATTATTATAGCAACGGTATGATAACATCCTTCAGCTATATATTATAAACCAATAAAATATTAAAGAAATATATTAAAATTTCACATACATTCACATGCTGTACAATGATTTTAATATGTTCATACCGAATCTTTGTACATAATTACGAAACATTTTATTTCACGTAAAATATTTAAAAAATTTTATCTTAAAAAATAAGATGACTACAATTATAAATATAATTTTGTCAATATAATTTATTTACATATATGCACATTGTGCATACTTTGCAATTGTGTTTAATACATTGTGGTTAATTGAGTTTCTCTATAATTTTAGAATTCTAATCCAATTTTCTCATAATTTATATCTTTTTATTCTAATATAAAAATATAATTTTAACTTAGAGGATATTCTTCTTTCTATTTTTTCCTGTATAAGAGAGGATTAATGTTTTAAATTATTATTATTATTATTATTTTATTAAGATGAATCTTCTTTGAAATTATATATGATAAAGTTTTACTTTATAAAATTTATGAAACAACAGAAGATGGACAAAGAGAAAGAGAATGTCAAAGCGAACGAGTGTTACAAATGTCTCTACAAGAGAATCTTTTTTTTGCCTCTTGATATCGACTCGAATCCTTCATTAAGAACGAGCCCTTCCCATTTCTACTTATTAATCATCGATCCTACATTCGTATGGAAGCATATAATGGAAACAAATCACAATTAAAAAAAAACCAAATTAATAAAAAGATCATCTTTTCATTCATTTAAGATTTATTTTCATTTTATTCATTTTATTTACTCATATCGAAGCTGATCTTGATACTTTCAACTAAAAGAATTAAAAATACGATATACATCTTCAAAATTTGTAATGATAGCTATTAATATAATCATGTACTATGTAATATTATCATGTATTAGAAAAAAGCTGCAGTTTTTCTTTATCCAGAAATTGTTGCATGTATAAGAGAGAGAAAAATAATCAATATTTATATATATAATAATTATAACGTGGTATTGATCGCGTTGGTTTTCTTTCTTATGTATTACATGAAGTACGACGTTCTGGAGAAAAATAAAACTCGCAAACACATATCTTTATATGTATACACATGTATCCCCTGTCATTCACAAGCTTTGTGGCAGGTCGCTACGTCGTATCATAGCGCGTCTTTTCCACCTTCTCTCATCATGTTGTTAATCAAGATAACGAACAAAGACGCAACGAGAATACGTAAAAAATATAGGGGGAAACAATTTATTTCCATCGTCCTGTTTCTCTGCAGAGAAACGTTATATTTATCCAGGATCCTGAGCATTTGCGTGTTTCCAGACGCGACACGTGAACTTTATCACATGAGTCTTTTCAAGACAGGTTCTGCGATTTTATGGCCAAGCCATGACGGGAATGAGAAATAGTAGCAGACAATGCGGAGATTTATCTCTACCTGTATTATCTTTAAACGCGATAATAAAAAAATGAGGGAATAAGAGCGGACAAACGTTACGTAAAACTCTTTACCAGCGATAATTTATCGTCTACACTATGGCTGAGGCGATAATGCACATTGCAAAGGTGATGTTTATTTTTAAAGACTGCATTGACCGGTTACGCGAAAGCAAAGGGTTATGCGGAACCATGGATCCCTTCGAGTCAATAAGAGGTACTCGGCCATAAAGCAGAATTAATCGCGTCACGCGAGAGTGGTATTCGTGTTTGATCGATGATTAGTTACTTCGACATGACGAAATTGTTTACTCCATATAAATTTAAATATAAATTTATTCTTGGTACCTCTTTCTCTCTCTCCCTCTCTCTCTCTTCTTAAACTAATAACTAATATATATATATATATATATATATATATATATATATATATATATATACTATACGTA
>NW_012130122.1:856060-872028 GCF_000143395.1 Atta cephalotes | reverse complement strand
TAATAAACTTTTAATTACTTCGGTTAACTTACGTTACTTCCTACGTCTACCTCCCTCCTACTCTCTTTGTATATAAAAATAATATATATATATATATATATATATATATATATATACATATACAGACATTTACTGTGATATGCAAGTTCAAGCTAATCCAATCTCGTGACTTTTGATTGGAAAGATAAGTAGAAAAAAGAGAAAATCAGATTCCATCTTGTAATAAAACTGTCGATTTCTAATCATTTCTAATAATTTCTAATCATTTTTTATCAATTCTCAATATTTTGTAAACAAATAAAGAAATGCACGATATAATTTAAAGTATAAGAAATATAATAATATAAGATTATAATATATTAAGATTAATAATATAAGATTATATTAACCAATTTTTCATCTACTTTGTAAAAAATGAAAAAAATCTTAAAAATGTTACATAGAAAAATTTTACTTCATGTTGCATAAATTGCATAAACGATAAATAATTATGCGTCTGACGTTAAACGCATATTGCTATCATTACATAAAATGCTCATATATACATATATGTATATTCTGTCTAACATAATAGCGTAGTAAAATGCATAATATTGCGTCGACCATGAAAAAGAGGCGGGATTAAATGAACTTTTTAGTTTTTTCGTGTTTTCATTTCATTAATAAATATTTTATTCTCCGTATCTCTAACGTCTCTATTGCAATCCATGTACGTCATCATTTTATATAACTTTTAATAACTTTAGAAAATTGATTTCTTCTAGTTACTGCATTGATTTAAAATTTAAAATAAAAAATATCATGAATGCATGATTCATAAGCTGCCTTAACTAATAATTGCTGATTGTATTATGATTAAATTTGAATCCACACACATATCTGAATTTTTAGAAATTGTAATATTTTTTTATTATAAAATTGCGCGTCAGAGATTAATCATAATAAACCTTTTTTAAAAGCATAAATTTTCAGAAAATTATTTTTAGAAATAAACAGAATCTTGCAGGTCGCATGATTTATTTCATTTATATAAAATAGAAAATATGATTTCTGGCTATGAGCCGCAGGGCTGCAAAAAATTTAAAGCGGGCTGCAGGTTGAACATCACTGATCATACACGTATTGAGTGTTTTTGAGTTACAAATAAAAATAAAATATTCTCTACAATCTTCCCAAATATTACGAAAACTTTTTTTCTATTCAATTTCAAATATTTACGTAAATCAAATATTGAAAAAAATGGATCAAATATTGAAAAATTTTTATGTGTTATTTTGTATTTAACTTTTTATCATTCGATACGTATGTCATACGTTCCAAGAGATAGATATATGTAGATATACGTAAAATTAGTAGAAATAAAAATTAGTATAAATAAAATGATTAAAAGGTTAATATTTTGAACTGTAAAAAAGCTCTACATGCAAATTCTCATTGAAAAAAACAATAAATGAGAATTTATGAAGAAAATTTTAATAAGTAAATCAGGATACATATTCGTGATTGCGCCACCGCCATACGGTCTGCATAGAAATGTTGCTTTTATTCAGGTAGAGATATTAGTCCTGTTTTCCTTTTTTATGATATGATAATGTAATTTTGCAACGAAAGACCCAATAGCTATAACTACAAGTGCCGACAAGCAAGATGCCCGCGAATGCCTCCAAATACATATTTTTATGCTCTAACTAAGAAAATATATGATTCTATCCTAAAAACTACACAAATATCGATTGACCTTTTATATTTAACCCAAGTGTGTTACAAGAATAATGTATTAAGAAGCATGTTAACGTAACAATTTGTAATTTAATTATTTCCATTTTATCTTTTTCCTCTTTTCATTAGAGCACTTTAAATTTAAATCCCATCGAATACAGCGCGTGTTTATGGCAAATGATACGTTTCGCAAATCGTAAAGAAAGTGTATTTAATGTTGAGCAAACAAACGTGGGTCGATTTAGACCCATTTTGTAGCCGTGTAGGTAGGGCATAAAACGACGAGATATATCGGAAGAAGCCCGCGTTCTTCTTTTTATTCCTTAAGCGGGATAAAACGCAACAGAATTTCTGCAAACGTAGCTCTCCGATAAAATCGCAATTATCTGAAGAGCGCGTCACGTATCCGCACGCAATAATACCGCTGAACATAAATCATCTATTTTTTGTTCTCTCACTACATATGTATATATTTTTTGTTCTCTCACTATATATAACATATATTATAATGTGCATATATTACATATCACTATATACATAATAAATATTTATAAAAACACAATGTGATAAATTCCACAGATACAAATGCACCCCTCATATATCAATAAAAAATGCACCCCATAAAATGACTTAGAACGCTTCAAAATAGAGAAAAATTGTTAGCATTTGTTTTCACGTTTGCATCATTGAATGTGTTGAGAAATATTTATATATTATGGACTTTTATTATGCATTTTAAATTCTAAAATGTTAGTTGACAATCAGAGTTTGCAAATATATCTTTATATATGACAACATTCTATTTCCGTTTTACCGAAACCGCGACAAATACAAGATTTACAATGAATAAAGCACGCAGAGAGGAAGAGAAGTACCAAACGACGAAACAATAGGCGTCCGTTTCTAAAATTATAATCAATACTTCGTATTGTTACATTGTAACCATATCGTCGAAATAGGTATTGATCAAGAGAGACTTTGAAATTCGTGCTTCTTACACCTGAGAAGCTCTCGGAGTGTTCGATATTACTCGATATAAACTAACAATAGAAACTCTTGTAATACAACAACAACAGGATAAGATAGCCGAGATCAATTGTAACAAGGAACAAT
Organism: Atta cephalotes; assembly: GCF_000143395.1. Lineage (NCBI taxonomy): Eukaryota > Metazoa > Arthropoda > Insecta > Hymenoptera > Formicidae > Atta > Atta cephalotes. Next base: position 869,196 of record NW_012130122.1, on the reverse strand, counting down.
CGTATAATACTCATGACAATTTGAATCTCTGTTTACACAGTATGTCGAGAGTAAGCAGAATTAAATCTTATAGAGAATAATGGGAAGTAAAGTCTCTCTAAAGATAGAAGTCTCTCACAGAATCAAAATACGATTCTAAATATACGAATATACGAATAGATCAAAATTTCATTTAGATTCCAAAAAGTACGAACGTCATAAAACGTAAAATTATGAAGTACCAGAAATCAATACTCTGTTCAGTCAAAATGTAGATGACGAGAAGAATGTATTCTAAATCAATTTAGAGCAAACTCTGCTTTCCACTAGATCGTTTTAAACTTGTTCACTAAATTACACGAGCGCCAGCTTCATTACGCGAAACCCACATAATTCCAAATACTCGGATTAAAATATAAAGGTTTATTCATTTTTAACCGCAAAATTTTCAGTTTTATATGTATAATCTAAACATGTTAAACATAAAATGTAGCGTCAATTTGAACTAAACATAAAATTTTCAACTAAAGAAATCAATTTATAATAAACTTCTGGGGAATATAATATTAGCTTCATAAAGTCATTTTATATTGAAAAAAGAAGTTCACTTTCCATTTAGATAATGGAACAATTATAAAGATTACTTCGAGCATTAAATTTCAGAGAAATATATTAAACGAAATATGATCGTCTATACGGATAAAAAATGAAAGAAGGGCAGTTTGGTAAAGTACGATAACATTCGTAATAAACAACCCGCATGTTACAAGCATTAAAAGCATCGCTTTTTAAATAGGTGTGCTGTTGGCGGTAAATGTGATCACAGGAGATAGGCTAGTTTCATAAAATTTATAACCATTATAGCGATTTATCGAGCAACTCGTGGTGGCCATATAATCCAAAACAATTGAGAACACGCAGATGGCACGAGACTTTTACGATTCACATTTCTAATTCTCGCTTCGTGCACCGATTGCTGTGCATATAAAAATCATTTTTGAATTTTTGAAATCGACTTACTATACAATTTATACAAATATCTGAGCTGGGTAATATACAGCGTCGTCTATACGAGTTTATAACTGTTAAATGAATAATATATCGCAAAGTAAAGATAAAGACAAAAGCATAATAGAATTATACAGTAATGGTCTTAACAGTTTCTAAAAAATGATGGAGAGAGATCTACAGAGAATCGTTTCTTAACTCTTTGAGAACTGAAGCATTCTAACAAAATAACTTATAAAAGATCTTGCGTTTTAAAGATTTTCAAAGTCTCTGAATTCGATTCTGGTCTCAAAATTTTTAAATTTAAATTTCAAACAAATAATCTGATATCGTGAAATTTTGTTTTAAAAGATTTTTGGCACTGAATTTAAATGTAGCTCAAAAATATCGAATTTCAAAAGGACAATAACCTCCATGGAAGAGGATCTAATATCACAGAGTTCATAATCAAAGTTTGAAAATCAGTTTAGAAATCAATATTAATTGTTCATGTAGCATTGATGAACAAATAAAGCGAAATTAGAAACTTGATATTATTTTGCAATTAAAAACATTTCAAAATCGAGTTTTATAATAATAATCATATTATTTTTTTAAATTCCATCATATTAAAACTATTTTGAATTTTTGATCTCGGATTCGAATAAAAAATTATCAAATTACCAAATTGCTTTGGCCAAATTTCATAAAAATTGAGCAAGCAGTTTATAAATAAAAGAGAGGTCTCCTAAATGAGGTCGCCAATTCACAAAGATTTGTTCTCAATAATTTGTTGTATTTTCGTATAAAAAATATATATGTAACATTATTTCTAATATGGAAAAAGGCAATATTATATACAAGATGTAGAAGAAACCAGAACTCGTTGGCACAAGAGGCAAGTTTTGGCATTGCGTTCCAGTTATATATTTATGGCGAGAAATAATGGAAAAGTTACCACTGGTGGAAAATCTCTTTTACATTACATACATATTTTTTGCTAAGCGTTATTTATGTCAAACAAATATTACGGTAAAAAGAAGAGAACAATTTAATTTAAGAGAAAACAAATAAATTTCCGAATATTTCAAAATTCTGTATTAATGTTTTTCAGTTTACTTTTTCAGTAAGAGGAAAATCTAAATAACATATTATTAATTAAAAGAAAAGTTTCTGTTATTATTATTTTGAGTAATAATAGTTATTTGTTACAATAAAATAATTCAAATATTTGAAACTAAAAATATATAAATACAGGGTTAATGATTAATAATTAATTGACTTATATTGAAAAACTTATTGTTAGCTCTTGCTACTATAACAAGCGTGAAAAATATAATATAAAAATCAAATACACAGCGCAAAAATTGAAACTATGTGAAATATGAAAGTGCATAAATTTTATGTATTTGATTTTTCAAATCGATTGTTATTAATACATGGGGGAAGGGTTGACAGCCTACTTAGCCCCTTCACAAAACATTTTTATTTTTAACTAAACGAAATAAGCACAAAAATTATTTTTGCGAATTTTGAGAACGCATAAATAGCGCATTATTATATAATTTATTTATTAAGATTTAGTTAAGTGGGTGGGGGGAGGGGGAAACAGATAGACAGACGTCAATAATCCTCGGTCTCCTCTTACTAAGTTATAACTCTTTTCTACTGTATTGTATTTTCTCAAGTAAAGCATCGATGTACTTACATCGAACTTTTTAAAATGGAATTATGTACTTTTCCAACGGAAATCGATTTCTTTCATTTTCTGCGTATTATAGCAAAGTAATCAAAAGATATTTTTTGTAGCAATTTTTGAAGAATGACATTTTGTAGGAATTCATTTCAGAAAATAATTTGAAAAACTAATTACAACAATTTATTCAAATATAACTAATAATCAACAATAACAATATTAAACAAAATTAAACTTAACAATATTAACAATATTAAACGTTATTAAAAAATGGATTTAGAATATCATAGTAATATATTTAAGTGTTTAGTGTAAATAATTTTATGCATAAAATGTGATATCTAACAAACTAACTTTTCCAATTATTCTAATACTTATCACAAAATTTTTACAGAATAATAAAAATCCAGTTATGCTAAAAAATAAATATAATTTTATTTTAAATATACCTTATAACATCAATACATTTGTTCGAAAAAATAACCAAAATTAAAATCAAATCACACTAAATAATAAAAAATTTTCTTATGCTACTTTTTTCTATTTTAAAAAATGCTATAATCCGATTACTAGATCATCTTGTATATTTTAATCTTTCCATATTCTTCAAATTTTTATGATTGACCTATCTCAAACAATACCAAAATTTATTGACATGTATGCCAATAAATAACATATATGAAAATTCATGTACAATATATAAAATGTGTTCCAGCTTTTGCGCATTATTTTTTAATGACATTTTCTCGATAATTTTATTTAGCCAAAATATCAAAGCATTAATAATTTTTAAATTATGAACAAATAAAAACAATTACTCAAGTTAAAATAAATCAAACAACAAATATCAAAATTATATTCAACCAATTATAAGTAATGTTTATTAATTTTAATAAGGTTTTGATTTGTAAATTAAAGTGTTAGAAAGATTAATTAGATAGAATAATCAAAGAATTATGACAAAAAATCAATTCCAAATTAATTTAAAAAATTAAATCTGTCATTGAAAAAACTAATGCATGATAAATGGGATGCTCTATACATTATATTACACAAAATTATTAAATATATATATATACATACACATAAATGCTTTATATTTGAACAACACGACTGAGTTCCATTTTAATTAAAATCTGGTTATGCACTAATTGACACTAATACAAATAAAGATATCGAGTGATAGATAACTCAAAATAATTTATCTTACAATATGATGCATGTACAGTTCGTTTAAACAGAAATAAAATAAATATCGAAAAGAACCAATATTGATTTTATTCTGACATTATAATTCAATTTTGTAAAATACTTATATCATATCATTAATCTTCTCTATCAAATACTTGTATAATACGTGTTTAATGATAACTTTTTTGAACACAAAAATTGACATGTGCTGAATTTAATACGATCTATTATTACATGTCTATGCAGGCTCACATTGCGGATGTTCTCTCTTCTTCTTAGATTTTACGTCGTACGCCGGAAATACATTTTTCACCAAGATCGGAAATTAATTAGAGCCCAGGTTACGACAGATATATATATGTATATATATGTCGATAGCACCGATCAATATCAATATTCTCCGGCAGTTAGCGGGCAATAAATCAATTAGCGGATGAAAGTGCGCGGTGCAGAACGTTCAAGCTTGGCTGGAAGCAACATGAGTTACCACTCAATCGTCGGAAGAACGAGTCACACGCAGCTTGAGAATCGACTGAAGAAAACGAACGATAGTAAGCTCTAAAAGGTACCGACAAGGAAATTGAACTCATTCTCTTCCACGCGGAAAAAACCAGAGGTAACAAACAGCTGCGGCTGAAGGGCCGATAAGTTAACGCGAGCGCTACCGGAATACATGTTCATCGGGTTTAATTATTCGATTCACTGAATAAGCTAAATGCAATAATAATAGTACGTCACTTCATCTCTACTCGACTGTGTATAATATATTAGAATATTATCAAATAAGCTGCATCATTAATGTATATAAGCTAATAACAGCTTCAAATAATTCCACAGATCAATTTCTAGAATGATTGATTTCAGTGCTACATAAACCGTAATTTTTGAAGCTTAAATAACACGTTTCCTTCGGCATTTGTGAAGTATATGTATGTAAAGATTAACTCAATATTCTAACCGATAATAAATTCTAAAATATTCTCTTTTTTCCTGGAAGGAATTTGATGATTGCACATACGTAACGTACATAAATCATCGTCGTGAACGATAATATCATGCGGGTAGAATCTGGCGCTACGCCAAAGTCCTATCTTCACAATACATATGGTAAAGCAGTGATTAGATTGCCGACTTTCACGTACGATTATGCCGAGCACTTCAAGCGATAATTGAGAAAATGTATCTTTTAATATAATTATATTAATGGAGATAGCTGCGGATTGCTATCGCGAAAGTCAGAAATTATGAATTTAATGCCTCAGGAAAGTTCTTTTGCAGAAACTCGGTATTATTTGCTATTATTTTCACATTTCATACTTAATTCAAATATCGATATCCTCAAACTTTTCGTTCTAATTTCAATTGTGCGCATCGCTTATTCTTCGTTCTTATTTTGAAACTAGCGCAAGTCGAAAAACAAAATCCAAAAATGTAGAATTACTATCACATTAAAGTACTTGGAAATTGATCATTTCTATCTATGCATATGCACGTAAGCAATATTTCACTTGCCAGTTTTATATTCATTTTATAACTTATTATATTAGAATATAAATACAAAATCATTTTAAGATATTCTTTGAAGCGGGTTACAATAGTATCTGATTTTTCCACATTGTTAAAAAAATGTTATTATGTAATATTAATTTAATATTAAATATTAAATATTATAAAGTGGGATAATAATATTGAACAGTCTTTGTAGTCTTTTAAAAATTTAAATATTTAAATTTTTTAAAGATTAAAAGGATATATATACACTCACACATGTCTAAAACAAGAAACAGATATATGACAATGATATTTTTTGTACAGTTTATTCATATTTAAAATGAATAAGCTTCTATTTCAGTATAATTTACTGTAAATATCATAGGTTAGATTAACTATTAATAGATAACCTATTAGATTGTATCGCATTATTCGATATAATCAATGATTACAATTAAGCAATGTATTCGTATTTTAATCTCCTTTTAAGATCCTGTTTTAGTTATTCTCACTCGCGGTAATTAAGACTACGATGCTTACTGTTAATGCATCATGGAGTGTAGAAACATGTAAATAGATGCATACATGACACCAAGTTCAATCGTTTGTCAACTCGATAAAAACAGGCATACATTTTACACGCCTTTAATTACGCAAACTGAATGATTTGTACAGTCGAATAATTATAATTCGCGTCGATACAGCATTACAAATACGGAGTATACAAAATACGTGAAAATAAATCAGTTTCGAGCTTTTGATCAGATTTCGCAACTTATCACTTCGATAAAATAGCTTTTACAGATTAAAACTAGGTCATGAAATAATTCAAATGTACATATATGATATTCTCTCTTTGTAATGAAAGAAAAAGAAAAGATTGCGAATCAATAAATTTCGAAATGTTTTCACGTTCAAAGTGCAATCGTGTTTCATAAAAAAAAAAAAAACGATGAAATGACACTCTTCTCGAGTTTCCAATCAATTCTTTTAAAACAAAAACTTACTCAATCTTTCTTCATTCGGTTTTTTGTAATTTTTTAGTTTTTAACATTAAGAGCTGTGAATAAACCTACTCAACTTTAAAGATAAAAGTCGCGGAGAGAAAATAATCGTTACCTAAAAAGATAAAACTCTGTCAAAACGCGAACTTCTAATTCATTCTCCAATGTGGAGAATATATCCTCTATAAATATTTCTCATCTTCTGTTCGGCCGCGTCAGGATCTAAAATAATCGCACATTAAACATTAAGCGAGAATCGATCGTGGAAAAAGTATACGCTAGAAGTTAATGGCAATTTTACAGAGACCTAGGTCTCCTCCCCATTCCTATCTCAAATATCGCGCGGACGTACTTTAATTGCAATAACTCACCTACAGCGTAACGTACTAGCCTCGCTCGTTTGTTCTATCACCCGAAAAGAGCGATAAATTTGCTCGGAGTGCACTTCCGTCTAATGCAAGCGCCGGCGCACGCACCTCCAGGAATTTTATTTGTTCATATGTTTAACCACGACGAAGATATGGACGGTATGCCATGTGACACGAATATTATTATCTCCTCGCTTGCAAAATTTAACTTTATGCCACGTGCGAGAAACCGCCTTAAAGTTTGCGATAATGTGAACGTGCTATTAGACCACTCGATCAAGTATTCCATGGTTATAGTACGGAATTTCTAATACAAATATATTCAACATTCTAAATCACATTCCATCAAATAATATTATTACCAAGAATTTTCTTTAAATTTTTGAAAAAAACTCCAAAAATAATAGTACTCTATAATACTTAACTGTTTATTATTATAAGTGCTTATTATTATATGTATGAAAAATAAATATTATATTTAACGATTCAGTGCCATTCTCGGTATGGCGTATCAGAATTTTTTTTTATTTTATATACACTATAATTTTTTTATTAATAAAAACACTACATACGCATTTTGCTTGTTAAATTCTGTTAAATTCTTTAAATTCTGGTATTACGGTTGAAAAAAAATTTATTATAACGTTTATTTTATGCTATACATATAATATTCAATGTGTTGCACATGTGAAAAAAACATGAAAAAAATGTATAGAGTGGCACTGAAGAGTTAATTTATTATGTAAGTTTTTATGTACATATATGTATAATGAGCATCTCATTTTACTCAGTAAATAATTCATAAAATTTTAATTAATTAAAGTGAAAAATATTTATTACTACTGAGAGTTGTATGTTTTTTAAATATATATAACTTAAAATTTTTTTAAAATTACATAAAATTTAGAACACATTTATACATCTTGTATTATAACTGCTGTATAACTTAGCCCAGCGACTATATTCGCTAAAACTATTATTGATATTATAAAGTTTGCTTAGCATATGAGTTGCAAGTAGTTTTCAATGTGGGTATCATATATGAAAACTCTTGTTCAAATGCACGAACAAGATAAATATTACATCTGGGACAAGATAATACAACGTTATTTGTGCATTCTGTTACAAAAATGTTATCTGTAAATAAAAAAAGAATATAAAAAGATCTAACTTAAAAAAATTTATATTGCAATTTTTTACTATATATTCTTGTTGAAATAAACGTCATTAAAATTTAACATTTATGTCGGACAATGAAAGATATCAAGATTTCCTTCGGTATATTCGTTTCCTTCAAGACAAGACGGATTATAAATATCCCGCGGTCATGCTATTTTTACAAAAAACGGAAGAAGCTTCTTTTATCACCAATCCCGTTTACCGCGAAAACAGATTTTCGCAACCTCATCTACTGTGAAATATGTCGGGACTGCACGCTCGTTACATAGAAATAATTTCCTCCAGAAAAGGTATACGAAGATATTCAATCGGAAACAATGTAAATTGGTTTCATTCGCATGCGACTATTTTTCGAATAGTCTCTCGCTTTTGAATCAGAGTTAAGGGTCATCATAAAATGTTCATCTTAATTGTGAGATACTGTCAAGAAATCTTTAGTCGTTTCGTAAAATAAAACGTGTCTTTGATATCTAAAATATTCATATTAAAATAACTGTTAAATCATTTTATGTGATTATTTTATATGCCTACAAACAGAATTTTTTTCATAATATTACGCACATATATATTAATATATTTATATTACAGAAAGTAAAATTATTGTTATTATTATTATTACATAATATAATTTATTTAAATAAGAAATAAGATGCCCTAAAATAATTCCCTAACTGTACTTCAAAAGTTTTCATTAATAAAATTATATTATGATATTTACAGAATTGTTGGAAATATCTCCAAGCAAAATATTTCTAAAACTTAGTCTTTTAAAATCACTGTAGATTTGATTGACTCGAGATCAGTTAATATCTTCTTCACGTTATATTTAAGCATTATCTTAACATGAACATACACAATCAACTTATCCCATTTTCTATCTTCTTTTTATCATATTTACGAAAAATACTATTATAAGTAGATTCGTTATTTTGTACTCGCGAAATAAACAAGTGTAAGATAGTGATAGAAACGAGATCATGTTATGACGTGGAAAATTCGTGGAATTCATCATACTTTCTTCGAATGTACACTGCAAAAAAGCTACGGAATAAGTACTTTAATCCGAAATGAGAGCTACGAGAAGGTATCAGAAATATAATACTACATTTACACTGTACTACATTTACTCTTTTCATAGACGTAATTTGGATGACGATATTTGGAAGTGGAAAATCAGATTATATAACTTAACGGATCGAGAAAATTTTAATTTCGAACTTTAACAAGTAGCAACTTCTTCTAAATATAATATGCACTGTCAAAATAACACTTTTTTTACTTTTATCTTCCATTTCAAAAAAACCAGGATAATATAAATGCACATTAAATAAGTATTAAAAAAAATTAATGCACAAATAAATAATACAAATGCATAATAAAATGACAAAGAAATATGATTTGTTAATTAATTCATTGGAATTGAGTCATTACATTTTGTCATTTATTTTTAAATTTGTAAAAAGAATCTGTAAATCAGCATATCAATAATAATTACTGTTCTTTAAAAAAAGTTAAATAATTCAAACATTTTAACAACATTTTCGAATCGTTCCCATTCCCATTAACTATATTTCATCAAATAAAAAAAAAGTTTCACATAACTAGTATGTTTTATGTTCTTATAAATGCAAAAGTGGTCGTTTATTTTGTTTAATTGCTTTCATGATTAACTTTATTCCATTGAAATACAATTTTCTTTCTACTCTATATAGAAAAAAAAAATAATGTCTTTGTTTGAAAGAAAAAACGTCATCTAAAAAAATATTTAAACTGGTAGATTAAGAGCTACGAAAATACTTTTATATCATAAACAAACTCTGCATATATGTTTTAATATTTAAAAATATCTAAATCTGAATATTAATTTGAAACAAATTTTTATGAAATTATATATGTAAATATCATACATATATATTATATATATGGCATTTATATATAATATTTATAATTAATAATTTTAGATATTTTTATATGTACAGTATGACTGTGAGGATTTCAAAAAACATTATACACTGTTGAAAGCCAAGTTTTTTAGTAATTCAGTCATCAGTTGTCACAATTTCCAGTTATTCCAAGAAAACAGCCCTAGAATAAATGGATGAAAAGTTATCGATTTTGGGAAAGCTTGTCGAGAGAGAGCACTTTAGAGACGAGTGTACGTAAACATTCATCTGGGATAACAATGCACAATCGTGTTTATCGTGAACCGTAGTGTACACCTGCATTGATCGCGAAGCGTCGACAATCGCAAGATCACACAATACAAATATTACATTAACATACATGTGCACAGGTAACGTACAATGCGTATGCAACTTTATACAAGTTGGATTTATTAGAGGTGCGAGGAGATCAATGGATCATGAAAAATATATTAAAATATGTATACGCATATGATATTATTTCAACGGAGAGAATTAAATCCCACGCTCAATTACCGAATATATATTATCATGTTTTGCGTATTTTAATTAGATCATTATCATTTTATAATGTTAAATAGAAAATCATATTTAATATTGCGCGAATATTAAATGCGTATCTTTGATTTCACGTTCTTGACATATAATATTTAATACGCGAGCATAATGGAATTTTGATCCAGTAATAATTTCCGAGATATTTATTTATTTATCTCGACATTTATTTGTGCGATTATTATATAGTTGTAACTCTTCCTCTCTTAAATAATATTGGATTTAAGTTATATCGTTTATTACGCTCTCTATGCATTGTAATATAAAATATATATCGTTTATTATACTAACTAGAATGAGCTATTGACATTTAGCTATCTCGCCTGTGGTATATCCTACATGGTCTATATAATTACACGTAGAACAATATAACCGAAATCCCAACGGAACTAATATCCATTTAATTTATTTATTGCTTTCAACAAACTTCATGACCTGCATCTCGAGAAATCGTCTCGTATGAAAAGCAACTGGAAGCTGGGTCCAACCTTTAACTGCTAAATTATGAAGGAAAAGCGATGATGACGCTTATAAAACCACATCATCGAAAAAAGCGTCATAACGGAATTAATTTTTGTGAAAACTTAATAATTTTCATTTTCAAATAAGAGTATAACGTGTAATTAATAGATAAGATTTTATTTCGTAGAACGACATAAAATCTTATATACTTGATGAAGCGCGACCGATTAAACGAAAATCCATAATCACCATTTCTAAAAGATCCCTTTGTTACTCTGTGACCTTTCCTACCAGACTCGTGACTTGTAACACTTTCTTCTCAGATGGGAATCAAAAGCCATACAAAAGAATCCAGCATCAGCACGTGCATCAAGTGATTTTTTTGCTCGCATGCAATCATACAAACAACATGCATTAAATCTCATCGGTCATCGTCGGCATCCCGGCTGTCCTACCGATTTCGTGCTGCCGCTCATACAATTTTACTCACAGACTCTGCGACAAGAACCGCGATAGCGCCAGCTTGCTGATACGATTGTTTTTCAGGCCGTCCAACATAGCCGATGCCGCGATTTCCATTTTCGAGTTACCTCCGCTTCCGCCGCTTCCGTCGTCTAAGTGGATTCAGGATATTCGAGCGTCTCGCGAGCGTCTCGCTTCCGCGAATTCAATCGATCTATTCGCCGATTTTCCGGAAGATCTCCTCCACCGGAAACGGTCGCTCTTACCCTCTCGCGTTCGTTTTATCTCCCAATGGCGACGCACTTTACGTGCCCGTTGCCGATTCTCTGGCAACTCGTCGATACATCTCATTTCATGATTTGCTTCCCTCACACAATGTCTTCCTTTGTACGAACTTCTTCGCGGACCAAGTACAAACTTTCTTTCACCGCCTCGTATCTCACGACGAAGAAGAAACTTTACGATGCAATGACGGAAGATGCAATTATGCGAACTTGGGTCGCTTCGATGGATCGATTCGATGTTCTCGTTGACGCAGGTAATTCACCTCTCCTGCCTTCGACAGCCACGCGCTATCGATTCCGACGTGCGTCGAGTGGACTGCCTTTGCGAACAATAAGCTCGATTTATCGTTTTTCGATCAGAAAACTTTTCGTGATCCTTTCTGTTACATCTATTATCATTCGCACTGTTATCTTTTTCGTTCTCGTTCAAGCGTCCACTTCTTTAATCCTTTTCCTTTTTCTTTCTTCTTTTTCTCGAAAGACCTGCCCTTTCGTGGTCCTTCGTTTTTATTAGTCGCGCTCTACCGATCGTAGGAGTGTTTATATTAAACGAGATAAGAGAAAGAGCCTTCCAAAGGAAACATCATCGACAGGCGCGCTACGTCGTACAGGTCGGAAGTTCGAGTCGATGGTTTGGAAGTTTAGTTATTCTATTTAACCCAATTTCCAAGTGACTGGCCGGCTCGCTCGTTACGTCTCATTGAATGGCGGTCGTTAAAATTATCGCACAATCACGACGCTCTTTAATGTCCTAAATTATGTAACTGCCGTTAGAACGTAACTCGTGCGTGGCAAAAAAATAGCACGCGTAAAAAAAGCTACACACAAATGCGCGCGCGTGCCTGTGTATGTGGCGCGTGTATCGAAACTGTCCCGCACTTCCGATATACCGGAAGTGCGCGAATTTGAGCGCACGCACTAGAAGCTCGAGATGCGAGCCGCGGGAGATACGTGCGCGCCCGATAATTAACGCAAACAATGCGACGCAACAACAGGAACAACAATAATAACAACAACAATAATAACAACCGGATCATCCGCGGTGGCAATAATGAGACCTGTATCACATTATACAATCATTATATGTCCTAAAATGCCAGACGTGACAAATTTCATCACGTCCGACCGCACTCGCGGAAGTTTCTCTCTCTCTTTAGGTACAGCGGCAACTTCTCGTCACACATACGCAGGAAAATCGGAAAACTGACGAAACTGGAAGTGCACTCCTCGAGAAAATAAATCGAATTTTCTATCGTTCCTTCTCTTTTCTTTTTTCACCACTTAACTGTTTTTCGTTGTTTTCTTACATCGTGGAATATCGGGTTTCATCAATTATCGCGCGTGTATCTCTAATCGAAAGAGAAGATTGAACCCGTTACCTTATTCTCGATATAGAAAAAGAATAAAAGTATAAGAGGGGTGAAACACTCTTCCTCGTCTCTTCTGGATCGATCTACGATCTCTCTTCGAACGGCGTTGTAGCAACCAAGGTAAGTATCTCGGACTGATAAATCCACTCCAACCACTCAAGGATTCGATCCCCCTCTCTCTCTCTC
>NW_012130122.1:847176-856040 GCF_000143395.1 Atta cephalotes | reverse complement strand
AACCGTAAACGGTAAGTAATTACGTACGTACGTACGTAATTAACCTAACCTACCCTAACCCAACCCTACCTACGAACGTACGTACGTACCTCCTCCTCTCTCTCTCTCTCTCTCTCTCTCTCTCTCTCTCCCTTTCTTTCTTTCTCTCTCTCACTCGCTTTCTTGAGGAGAGGCAATCTCAAGGTAGGGTTGTAAATTTGAAGGCGGCCGTTTCAAAAGAGTAAGCGGACGAACGAAAAGGCCGTCGGTCTTTGTCCGGGTTTTGTCGCACGTAAGAGGATAATCGTGCATCTGAGAGTATGAGAAAAGGGTATGAGAAACGAAGACAACAAGAGATCGAGGGTTGCTTTCTGTGGGACAACCGTGCCGTTCGCCAAAACGCGGACTGCCACTCTGGTCGACGGTATGACCTACTCGCACTGCTCTCAGCTGCTTCCAATCCCCCAAAGTCGTACCGCCATCCCTACCCCGTGACCATCCCCACCTCCCGATTTCGCGTTCACCCCCGGAGCAGTCGGTATCCCTAGCCCGATCTTCTCCGTCTCGACCGCTCTCCCACCCCGTTTCAACTACTCCCGCCCCCTCTCAAGCCGAACCGTCACCATGTCCTCCTCCTCCACTCTCTGAATCCCCACTACGGGTCTGACAGCGCCGCTTCCACCCGTGGCATCACCCGTGGCTTCTCTCCCCCTCGTCCCTTTACCTCTCAACTGAACAACCTCGTCGTACACTCTCTCATCAAGGCTCGGAAAGTCCTGGTTTTACTGCAAAATCCTTAACGCTTTCCTTTAAGCTCAATTTTCAATTTTGATCGTACAAATTATGAGATTCAGAGACCTAGCTTAATTTATCCGACGATAGGCTAATCAGGTCGCAAAAGCTAACAACGAACAACTACTCTTTCACGTGAGTGGCACGAGTGACTTTCTACAAAGCAAGCCAGAGCTTGGCAAACGTCGACGCTAACAGTTATGCTCTTCCACTTCGCATTTGTGCGCGCGCGTACAACACCGTGCACATAAACGCGCGTCTACGTATGCTATGCGTATCATTAACAACGGATCTTATCGATTGTTGTGCTGGGTACACCCAAGCGCGGGAATACCGAATAAATATTAACAACGCAATACTCAAACAAGAAACGCATCCTGCGTATTTTGTTAGTCTAAAAGGCAATACATAACGGATGCTGGCGCATCTCGCTTTAAAAATACACGTCACGATCAGACCAATTTTTACCGAGAAAATATTAACCACGCAGTCTGACTGGAAAAAACGCTGCTTTTAGTCTTATAAGAACTATTTTATGTAATCTCATGTAAAAATAAAAATGAACAGAAAGGGACAGGTTCAATATTACGGAACTAATCACCTATTAGATAATATTTCTTATTGTTTGCGTGCGTTGTTACGTAAGTTTTTGCATGAGTCAGTAGAAGAGAAGAAACGCGTTCTTTCACGTTGCACGTGTCTCGAAGGTAATTCACCCGGCATCGTCGGTCAGGCTTTTAGTGCGCCTCACGTTTTTCCCTCCTGAAATAAGAGCGACATTACGGCACAAACAAACTTCATACTTGTGAAAGTTTCGCTCGAGCCGTATTTTTAGATTTACGTAAAAGACATGCTGTATACGATCAACACATCTATTTACTGTTATACAATACGACGGTAGCATTTTAACTGATTTGACACGAGTCGGGTACTCCGACGGATATTGTCGGCGAGTAAATATTACATTTCGAGATGTGTGAGCCGATAAAATTGACGAATCTGAGAAAGTATCGATCGATTGTTACGCGAAACGCGAAACGTGACGAACATTTCAAACGTCCTTCGAGCGTTTTGCAGATACCGTAACTCTGATTAGAAGCCGGCACCTGGCACTGCAAAACGATATCGCGAAACGATATCGCTGCTATACAGAGCGAAATGAATAGTTTATGACCTGTCTTTGTTGATTCATACGCCATGGGTTTTTGCACGTGTACTATATTATAAAATATATATGAAATTATAAACTAAAAAAGATTTACTAAATTCTAATAAATAATTCTTTGAACAGTACTAAGTAAACATTTATTTATAATATTTTTTTACATTAAATAAATATTTATTCAATAAAAAATAGTAGAATTATCAAATAGTTTTTATATCAAATAAATGTTTATTTTAGTAAATATTTATTTAAACAAATATTTATTAAAACTTAGTCATTTTTTTCAGTGCACAATTTTCAAATAAAAAATATAAATTCAAATAAAACTAATAATAAATAAAAGTATTATGATTCCTTGAATTTCGCGTTGATGATGGCTAAAAAATAACCAAACGTATGTTTTATATTTGAATGTTTCAATGTTAAATATTGAAGTTAATATCACTTAAATGACAATAAATTATATATTATTTTTATAGATAGGGTAAAAAACAAAATTCAAGCGCATGCTAGCGTTAATTCCTATCAGTCTTTCTTCTTTGTTTGAATTTTAATTATAAGGAATCTCAATTGTTTGATTATATAATTTTCTACACATTATATAATTTTCACATAATCTTTTTCGCTATTTCTTATAATGTTTTTTTTTCAAATTATTTGTGACACACAATTAGATTGATAAAAAAGATGTATCATATTGTCAAATAAAGTTGAATACAAAATTGTAACACGTTAAAATAGAATTGTTGTTATGAATTTCAGTATATTTTTACATCCAAAGAGAAATTTTTCGCTCTCTTTCTCAAAAAAAATTTTAGTTTTTAGCTTTATTTAATACCAAACTAAACGGATAAAAAACATAAATCTTTTGATTTGATCTTTGATTCTTTTGCATTCATCTAATGGCTGTACAGTAAACGAATGTCTGCGCAGAGAGCTTTATCGATATGCCAATTACAATTTTCCAGTAAGATTTCTTCGCTATTTTGCACAGCTCTTTTGCGCGCTCGTTTTACCGCGATAAGGGATTTGTCGTAATATAATCACGAAACATATAGCCGCCTCCTATCGGAAGCGGATATGTATGCGAACGAATACATTAGCAGTCATATCACAGTCACCTACCGCGATCCTTTCCAAAATAAAATACAACGATTCTGATCATGTTTCCAGGAATATCAGCGATTATCGACGCGAACCGCAGAGAGATGCCATTATACCCTTATGAGGAATGGATGCGGCAAAACGGAAGCTGGTCGGAGAAATATACCAACGGTAACTTCCGTAAACTTCCAATCGAAGATGGACGTTGATGGAACGCTTATCCGTCTCATCTCGTTTTTCCAGAGATAAGGGAGCGCGCAGGAAATCCCGTAGGAGCCCCATCGAGAAACCTTCGGAAATTTGCACCGTTTTTGCGATGCGTCACCAAGATACCATATTTGCTGGGATTGCCGTATCATAGATAATCTAACACGCAATACACACGAGTCCGATAGTTTCTGATATATAAAAGCCCGCGGCCACTTCGCTTATTACTAGTTTACCTATTTACTGTATCGGTTGAGTGATCACGTGACCCCGGGACATACGAAGCATAGTCACGTGTTAAAATAAGGATATATGGAACATCCCATTGTGCATCTATCATGGATATTAAAGGTTAAATTCGAAATTATGATAATTTCAATAATATTCGTACCGCTAGATGAGTAAAATTTTGGAAATTAAAGTTTGATATAGGACAAGCGGTGGCATGAATCAAGATTAAAATATTTAAACGATATAGAATCCGAATTGTCTGTTTATTTAAACTATTCAGATAATCCGAATATTGAAAGAGTTGAGTCCGCGTATTCGAATTACAAAAAATTGAATGGAAATTAATTGTAAAATAATATGACAAAGTTGATTGAAATTATAACAAATATTCTATTATTAAGTGTTTTATATTCGTATAATTATATATGGACAAACATAATAATATATATCTATTAGAAGTGTACAAAATATCGTTTTATATTTCATACATTCCTTGTAGTTACATAATGAAATGCGGTACATATGTTGAAAATTTAGAGAAATCTTTAGAAATAAAAAAACAAATCTAATTGAATATGTCTCAATAATGATACAGAAATTTCAATTGGTTTATATGCTTAAGTTCTTTGAATGTTGTGATATTTCTCATTTGTGGAAAATCTTTACATGTGTAAAAGATATTTTTTCAAAATTAGAAAAAGAAATAGCTAATAATAAATTGTAGCTTAACAATTTATTTCCTGTTGTTATTTCTTATATATAGTAGCAAGAGTTCAAATCTGAATAAACAATTCGCATATCCGAGAATCGAATATTACAATAAGATTTCTATCCTCCGGCTAGTTCAGATATATATCAAACGCGAATAATGAAATAATACGAAATGAATTATTCAGATGTTCGAATATTAACAAATGCCGACCATATTTGCAATCCTATTATAAACGATATATAATATTAATAAATATTAAATATAAATAACGATATATAATATTAATAAAATTTTATAAAAAATTTAGTGAAACAAGAAGTATAAATTGTCAATAAATTCTAGATAAAATACGTATAGAGGAATATTCGCATATACATTTCCACAAATATCCATTAATACGGATCGAAACGTAAATTCTAAGGTCGAGAAAGAACTCTTAGCCCACGTGCAATGTCATATCACTCATATCACGGACATGAAGGAATTCATTCGAGAAATGTGGCTAGATGAAAATTTTTAATCTCCCCATCTCTATCTGGTACATATCAAAGTCGTTAATATATGATGAGATTGGCAACATTACCGTGGTAGATTTTCTTCATACAAATAGCAAAATATAAAAGCGTATATGAGTTGAGATGAATTTAAAACCAACTAAAATAAATAGAAGGTAAACCAAATGTATAACATTTATAATGGAATTTGTTTTCAGATTTTATAGAGTGCAGACATTGAAAATGTCATACTGCGAGATTTCCAACATTTGAATCATATATAATAATAGTTTATCTATAAATTATATATATAAATTATATATAATAGTTTATTTATAAAATTATTTTAAATTTTTTCAAACACTAAAAAATTTTTAATAATTTTATATATAATTGATATACTAAGAAATTTCCTTCATAATTTTAAATTTTTTAATTTTCTCAACTATTTCAGATAAAAAATATTTAGTTATTTAATAACTAATCTTAAATTGGCAGCAAACACATAGTAATTTCCATTCCAATTTTGACAAATTTATTAACATGTCAAGTATACGACGAATCGATGAAAAGTTTCAAATTATAAAAGCAAAAACATATTTTACTACATAAAATATAAATTGCTGAATAATAAATGAATTTTCACTTTACACCGTCTGAATTGTAAAGTTAGGTATTTCGACAGATATGATTTTTTTATTGAGTTTGCAGAGTATTCACTGAGATAATAGTAAAATTTTATTCTTTGTGTGATCAATCGATCTATGAACGACAAAAACAAAATGTCTACTAATTTTACAACAAATACATCAGTGTAGAAAGAAAGAGGAAAGAATTCTAAGGTCAATTCGACGATCACGTTTAAAACTAGAGACGAAGTAAATATATATATCAGCGATATGTTCGGCTGTAAATCTGAAATCCGTAAATTACTTCTTGCTATAAGTCGCCAATCGGAGCAAATATCCTCATATAACTAAGTGAACCGAGAAAAGCGAAATAGTGGTTGTTTCTTTAATGTCCCTATTAAGTTTTCGAATATGCGTTTCGAATATAAATTTAAGCATTATGTGAAGCAAATAAGGCTAGTAAAATTGTAAATAAAATAAAAAGATAATATAATTTTGAATTCCTAAAGAAAAGGTATAAATTATGTATTAACGTAATAATTTTTTCAATATTTTTTTATATTTAATATATGTTATATTTAATATATGTTTTCAATTTAAAAAAGATTACTTTCAAAAATAGCATTAACAGAGATTGATTTTCCTCTATTTCTTGTTTCGATGTTATTAAAGTTTTCTTCTCTCCCAAGAGCATGCGACGTGAAAACATCGTTTTTATAATTCGCTTTGGTCTTACGAACTGAGTGAGAGCCAGGAAGTTGCGTCTATAGTCGAAATTAACTAAAGTCAGCTAACAATTTTCTTAGATTCAATAGCTGCTAGATTATCACGTTATGCAGACAGGCCAGCAAAATTGGGTTAATGTTGATATTCGTTAGTACAAAATCGGATGTAAAGCCATCGTAGTTAACTAATTGCAACTGTTACTCTAATTAATTATTGACCGATGATAACTTATAATACAGTACAAATGTATTAGTTAGCTGCCAAATAATTGCAGACTATATGCAATAAACAACAATTTACTTAATTGCATTTTCGATTAATATCCTCGTGTAATGCATGATCGTGTCGTAGCAGTTTCTTTAAATATCAGTTACACTGTAAAATTTAATTAAAAGGGACAAAAATCAATTTTATATATTATTTGTCTATGTGTAATTATTAACGATTATATAAAATATATGTAATTAATACAACTAATTTAGTAATACCTCACAACATGGCTCATACATCTGTATATAAAAATTCTAAACATGTAGACTGTCTTTTTTTCATAATCTTATTCCGATTTCATTGGCATTCATGTGTAATTCTTTTTACACAACAATTGTTTTGTTATTGTATTAAGAAACGAGCGATACGAACGAGTTACCGAACCCCTTTCGCACTCATAAATAAGTTATCTCGCAACTCAATGCTCTTCAACTGACGTTTTGAACAAGTTATCACACGGTCTGATGACGTTTATTTGACATTTGAACAGGGTATCTCGTCTATCTGATGTCGGTCGTTCGACGCGCGTTGTCAATACAATATAGTTTAGCTTTAACATTTTCCAATAATAGATGTAAACGCACGGAAAAGCGAAAATGCAAGAAGTCGTGAGACGCCAAAATATGTATAAAATATCATATAACGATAACCACATCATGGATAAAATATTTATCCTGTAGAAATAAGGTTACGAGAGAGAGAACATAATATACGCTCACCCTAAGGGTGCGTATCCTAAAAGCTTTCCTCAAGGATCTTATAGTCCTAAGTAAGAAGGGCGATCTGTCACTTACGTTAATGCGATCAAATCTGAGTTGCTTAGTCTTGGTAGCCCCCATAAATAAATAAACAATACGCAACGTAATCTATTTCCCCACAATGTTTTCGTAAAGCAAGATAAAATAGGTATAGTAATCGTTATTCCGACGCAATTAGAAGCACATACGAACAGCCTCCTATGTGATCGATCGTCTTTAAACCGGAGCTTCATGGCACCTAATAATTTATGGTGTTAAATTACACAGTTTCCATTACCGCATGTATTATTTTACGTTGCACACTTGCATATACCCACGCAAAATATATGTTATGATTGAACAAGCAACATAATATCACGTTACTATATTTTTGAATATATCTTCATATGTAAAATTTATTCTTTTCCTACTAGTATGTTTGCCATCATAAAATGTCTGGATGATACCTTCAAGAGAAATATTTGTGACATATTTCAAATAATTTTTATGACAATTTAGTATTTTTCATTAAAAATTATATCGCTTGACGATTTTAAATTTGTAAAGACAAAAAAATTATGTACTATAATTAAAATTTAAAAAAGTATGTAATGTAGATATCTGGTTTTCAATTTAAAAGATTGTATTCGGAAATTATCAAATTTCCTCTTTCCTGATAAAAATCAAAATCAATGTCGCCGTTATTTTAATTTTAACAAATCGAAAAAAAATTTAACAAAATTTGTTACATTGAGAATTACATTGGAACAAATAGAATTAATGTAGTGTAAGATTTCGTGAAAATTCCATTACATCCTCGTCCTTTCTCTCATATACTCGCTATTTTAATTAAAATCCGTTCCTTTCATTGCAACGACGCGACGTTCGCGACGTATATAATGCCGTCACACATATTTTCTCTTTCGAGCAACCAGATTTACCTACGCGTCGTGTTCACCAGTCGTTTGCAGTTTCTGCAATCCAACCATGTATACGTCGCACTTTCAGAAGCATTTGAAATGCGGCATATATACAATGTGAACAATCCCACGAGTTCCCAAGAGGCAGACGTCCGAAAAAAAGCGAAAGGAATGATAAATTATTCCCAACATCTTGACGCGTGGCTTTAAAGTCTTAAATCGAAACATCAATCAACGGCAACTTACAAAATTATAAGTCTCGATAGCGTAACATGTATGTAATATTAAATATATTCTATGAAAAAGCTCTCATTTTTATTAAAATATAATGCAAAAGAAATGTATCTCAATATCAATTTGTAAGAAAATTTAATATATATCTAAATGTTATACATACATATATAATATTTAGTTTTACAAGTTCATGTAAGTAAATTTTTTTATATATATTATAATAACAATATAAAATTATTTATTATGTATATATTATGTATATTATTTTTATTAATATATATATTTTATTATATATAGTATGTTAATAAAAATAATAGCCAAATACATGCATATATATATATATATAAAACATATGAAGATGGTGCAATTTAGAATATAATAAGATTTAAATCAAATTTCGAAGATTAATTTTTATCTGTTTAGTAATACCCTTTAATATTCTTTACACAATTAGATCAGAGTTATCAAACTTGAACCTCAAAATTTGATTCAAACCTTATTTCGTTCAAAATTATACCACCTTATGTGTGTGTGTGTGTGTGTGTGTGTGTGTGTGTGTGTGTGTGTGTGTGTGTACGTTACGTACGTAGTTACGTTACGTACGTTACGTACGTACGTAGTTAGTAGTACGTACGTACGTAGTAGTACGTAGTACGTAGTACGT
>NW_012130122.1:827864-847156 GCF_000143395.1 Atta cephalotes | reverse complement strand
GTCGTTACGTACGTACGTACGTCGTCGTACGTACGTACGTACGTACGTACGTACGTACGTACGTACGTACGTACGTTACGTACGTACGTCGTACGTCGTGTGTGTGTGTGTGTGTGTGTGTGTGTGTGTGTGTGTGTGTAGTGAATATCTTTGCAGCATAATAATCTTTTTATAAATAAGCCAATGTTCATACGTATACGTCATAAGTTACATGAAGATTGCTTTCCCGTAAATCGACCTTCCTAATTTAATCAAGTACATACTTTTGGTGACATCTTGGTTTAAGGGTTAATAGCTTGATAGCCGCGATATACACATACATCGTGTATCCGTGGTTCACGATACCTAATTAGATACACGTGACCAACGTTGGCACGGTAACGTTGGCCCTACATCTTTGACATAACTGCCGCTGCACATGAAGGTTCATGTATGTAGGCTACGAGTAATTCTGGCATGTCAGCCGCATTACATGATGTATCATCGATATTTCCCCCTCGTTACCGTGATCAAGTACTCTTTTTTCCTTGAGAATTTTCGCGCCACAGAGAGCGTCACATCGTAATATAAAAAAACTGGAGCACAAATTACATATATCACTAATCTGATCGTGTTGGATACTAATTGCAAAAATTCACACGAAATCTGTGCGAGTGCACACCGCATCAGGAATTCAGAAACAACTTGAATAAATAAGTAAACTGTAAATGTTACATTTATAGACTATTTCTATTTCTATTTTACAGTTCGAACCATCTCCCTTAAAAAGACCATTCTTTCTTAAAAATATTCCCGTATACGAAGTCAAGTAACCCTAATACCGGAGCTTATTCACGAAGGTTTAGTCCTAAATTTTCTGGCAATAATTTACTTCATCATGCGTATTCGTATTTGGAAAAAAGGGTCTCTCTTTTCTAATTAAAAGTACTTTCCGATGTTTTCCAAGTAGACACGCGCGAAATTTTTTTCCGAATAATCTTAACGAAGCAATTTTCTGGATGAAATACGATTAAAGTTCTGATCTAGTTAAAGTCTAGTTATAGTTAAATAGAGCCTTACTCAATATATAACCGCCGACTCACACCTCTGAAATTTTGCTCTTGAGCAAAAGAGCTTGGCGCAACATGGTGAATAGCATGAGAGAAAGCCACGAGAGAATATATTCGTGTTTATAATTCTAATTAAAAATCGTTGCGTAAACGATTTTGTAAAGTAAACTTCACAGAGAACTAAGATAATCGTTGTTTCTGCACTGATGTGCAATTTTCATGTAAAAAGAAAACCATTCGGACCACGTTAGCTAAAAGTACGGTATAAATATAGTATAATGTGGTAGAAGTACGGTATAAATACGAACGCAGTAAATGTCGGATTATTGATTGTTGTTCGATAGTGCAAGTAAACTTTTGCGAAATAAGTCCTGAAGATTGAGAGCCGACCGACCGAACCGACATTTGCCCGAAAAAGTTATTGGAGAACAATCTACAGGATGACATCGAAGTTCCTAAAGCTAAATAGCTATTATTTAGTAATAAATAAACAGAACGAAGTAAATTAAAATAGAAAAACCCACTAAAAATTTATCAAAATATAAAATAATATAAAATAATATAGTATACATTTATAACTTATGTAAATAACTTATGTAAATAAATATTATTATAAAGAAATAAAAAATTTAACTAATTCAGCGACATAAAATCGTAAAATCTCAACATAAGTTATTTCTGTGAAAGAAATTTATCTTTCACATTTCGAAGACGCAGTTATTATATTTTCAACTTCCACGTATACGTATATCAAAAGATAAATCAATCTATTTCTGGTTTTATAGTAAACAATAAACACTTAATCCAATTAACATTTAGTAAATAATAAAAAAAACTAAATTTGAGTCAAATTTAATAAATTTTCTTGAATTGATTATTAAATAATGACACATTGAGTAGAAGCAATGGAAATAATTAAAAATTAAAAAACTTATAGAAATGATTAAAAATAACTCAAATTGAATACAATTTAATATTATAAATTTAATGATGTGTTTACATTTAATTTTATCAATAACAAAATAATATTTATTTATAATTTCAACAACTTCCCAATTATCACGATGTACAACACGAGTAATTTTGTGTTACACTTACATGGTAATACAGATGAAAAGTCATCTCGAGACAAGATGCTGATCAGTCAGATTGAACAATTATCTCACTGATGATGACCGCAAGCATCGATAATGTACCACACTTCCCCTCTCCTATCATCTCTCCTATCATCGAGTTAATTCCTCCCTCACAGAATGTGACTAACTAAGCTCTTTGCTTTCGAGTTAAATTGATTCGAATTTAACTCGCTTCGGGATCTGCCACGTGAGACGTTATTACGCTCCGATAGGAATTACTCTATTCGGTCTTTATTGTTATAATGAATAATCCGACGATTATCGCGAGGCGAAGTTAGAATTACGTATCGTTCGACTGGTGGTGATTTCGAACGGTCGCGATTCCAGCCGGAATCGAGCTTTAAATCTTCTAGCCACCGAATGAGATATGTTCTTCTCCTGCTGAAAATCGCTGTATCTACACGAATAGAACTAAGAGTTACGTGCTAGTGTCACATGAATTCCGAATATTAAGAATTAAAAGAGATTGCATGTCAAAATCCTTAATCTTTCTATTTCTATCCTATCATGACAGGTCTTATCATTAAACTTTTTAATTAATAAAATTAATGTAATCTAAAAACATTCATACGTTTTGCTATTAGTAAAAGAAATTCTCATAATATTCATTGAATTACATTACATCACTGGCAATTTCATTCGGAAAAATCCTTTCAATAAAGTCTTTTCTATCAATATATTTTTTTAATAAAAAAGTAATGTATTTAAACTGAATCTTTACATATTTATTAAATTTTACAATAAAAATAAAATAAGGTAATCCTATATGGCGTAATATTCAAAATGACCTACTCGCTGTTTATGTGTAATTAAAAGTGCGAGATGAATTCAATAAATATTACTAATAAGCGATTAGATTGTCCAACTGTCTCAATTCCATTAATTTATTGTTCATTCTGTCAGTAAAACAAAATGCAGAACATCATGATCGTGATATAATTTCGTATGTAAATAATTGCTTTCTATAACAACCAAGAAATGATTATATTTTTCATAGTTTATTTTATTGTAGCACTGTATTTATATTTTATACCACTTATACCACTTTATATTTTATAACACTTTATATTTAGTTTATATTTTCATTATAACGTGTTTTATATTTAATTTGAGTTATTTTTAATCATTTCTATCACCATTGTTCCTGCTCAATATGCTGCTAATTTAATTAAAACAATGAAGTTAAACAATTCAGCACAAAAAGTGTGTTAAGTTTGACTCAAAGGTTTATTATTTATTAAGTAAATACATTGATATGGACGTTGTTTACTTTAAAAATTACTACAAAAATGGATTGATTTATACACACATTGATTTTAACAGATACAGAAATTCAAAATAACAAAATGTTATTTAACACAAGGGAATTAGGTTACCATTGCTTCTTTGATATTTAACATCTTTTACTGCTTTTGTTATTCTAGACCATGGCTTCTAATTCACTTGCATCGTGGAGATAAGTAAATAAGGTAAGTTGTTCGGAAAATAGTTCTTTGTGTATTCTTACAATAAATATATGTCAATGCATGTTGATAAACTTGCATTATTATAAGTAAACACTATTAAAGTAACATTATATAAAATAAAATGATCCAATATTACTTTTATAAGATAATAAGTTTATCAACATATTAATATGTTTGCCTTTATCGACATATAAGAATACAAGAAATTATTTTCCGAACGACTTACCTACTTATTTACTATCTACTTATCTACTTATTCCTACAATGTTTAACAGATAAACATATCCAATATAACCTAAATGCCTAAATTTTTTCTAAAAATCTTTACTACATCCAAGTAAATATTTGAAAATGTCTTATATTTTTTTAATATACAGAAATATTTCTTCTTCTTATTAATACAAAATATTTTTTCTCTTATTAATACAAAATATTACTATGTGCGAATCTTTTTTTATCAGGAACGTAACCTACAAATATTATAAACTAATAAAATAATATACAAGGTATTTTGGGATTTTAAGGACTTTATGGAATAGTAGATCTCACCAAAAAAAAACAACTTTTATTAAAGAATTTATCTTCCAATGTATTTTTTAAGCAATTACAAAACCTTATTCGATCGATTGAAAGATAAGTAATCGATCGCATGGTAGCATTGCGTGTGTAGCCTAATAATACTATAGTCCATGCTTTTGCTTTTTTATTACCTCTTTGCAAAAATAAAATTAAAGAATGCCAACTACTTCGACGTCACACGCGACCGGAGGAATAGCTCCTTAAAAATGCGTTAAACACAATTTTCTAAACAAAAGTTCTTTTGACGAGATATATCATTTCCTGAAGTTTATCGTTAAAGTCCTGAAAGCTTATACATGTAAAAGATACATATAAAATACTTCTCTGGTTATATACCAAAAATTATTCCAAAAATAAATCACATCTAGTTATATACCAAAAATTATTCCAAAAATAAATCATCTTATCTCGATGATAGATACAAAAATACATATATGTATAATTTGTGCACTTTTATGTAAAAATGTTGTATCTGCGCGTATTTTAAAAAATAGCCAGAAGCTGATGTCGAAACAAGAATTGTAAACGGATGGATGTTAAGGTATACACGTGGCTGACATCTTTCACGTATGATGTTTGTCATATGCAACGCGTGTAACATACGCACTTCATATTACTCGGATATGCCTACTGAAAAAGAGAAAGTCTGTCATCGAATACGAAGACATCAAAAAATATGTATGAAAATATATCATCGTTAGTAAAAAATTGTCTGTATATTATTAGTTCATGATCCAAACAACTAATTCTGTAACTCTTTCTTTATTTACACGACTAAATTTTTTAATTTGCATAATCAATACAATCACACGATAAAACTACGTATAAACTTATTACAAATAACTTCAATTTATGTCTGAGATAAAAGCTTTCATATTTAAAAAAATATGGAACACCATCTTATAGTTAAAAATTCTGTTCAGAAATATTTAGAAAGCGATAAATAAATAATAAACTAGATTGCTTGGAAAATCCAGGTAGTTATGGAAAGTTTAACTGGTTTATTGAGCTACAAATAACGTTGTATGAAGCGCGAGAGGAGGTAAAACGCCTACCATAGGATTTGCCGGATCGAATTCAATATTTGGACA
Source organism: Atta cephalotes (assembly GCF_000143395.1). NCBI lineage: Eukaryota > Metazoa > Arthropoda > Insecta > Hymenoptera > Formicidae > Atta > Atta cephalotes. The sequence continues at coordinate 841,835 of NW_012130122.1, read as the reverse complement.
GCATCATGGTATTGGATCTCTTAGACATAAATCCGATTAACTATCACGGTTTATCTTAGCAAACGAAACTCACGTTATCTATGTTCCGCGATAAATGGTAAACACTCTTCTATGAAATATAATATGCAGCCACGCCGATGACCGCGCGAGTTAATTACTTGTAAATCCAATTTCACACTGTCATTGAAACCGAGCAAAATTATTTTGTAATTAATAACACGTAGCTGTAGTCAATTAATATCTACAATTTTATACATCATCGATTTTTTTCATATAATATACGAATATTTCATTTTTATAGCACTCGATTAATCAATGCAAAAATTGTGTAACCCGTCGCACAAGGTACATTTTACTGAATTTTTTTTTAAATATTATACGCGATCATTTTTTAACAAAATAGAACTGAAAAAGAGATATGTGTGGGCAGATATTACATGCCCATTCTACCAAAACGCGAATAATTGTATGAGAAAAAGAAATTCATTTCTATCAACAATTATTATAAGAAAAGATTATGTAATGTAATCTTCTTGATGTAACAATGACACTATATTATTCCAGAATTTTATTCAAAGGCAGAATTGATCACGTGCGATCATTAAATATAATTGCATTATTTCACAATCACATTATATACTGTTATATTATATACTATTTCACATTATATACTGTGGCATAGCAAATAAATATACTTTTCTCATCGGAAATATTTATATCCCAAGGGATTATTTGAGCCATCGTGTGTTGCTCCTTAATAAATTGATCGAGACCGATATCATGTATTAAATGCGCATCTGCAAACCACCTAAGCACCACCTGCCGCCAAACCAATATTTGCGATGAAATCCCGATACAATGCTTCAGCAGCGTGTGTGAGTAGGCAAGTTCAGGGGATAAACACTATAGTATATCGTAAATGACTCGATGTTCGAAAAGGCTGTTATCTTCCTTCTGCCTGCCTCGTGAAAATATCTGCGAGGACCATAGATTGGACTTACTTATAGCCTCCACTTTTCCACTTTTTCTTTATATATGGATGCTTTTGTAACATCCTTTTCCGAAACGGACAATATCTCACGTATCACGTGAACATCTGATACAGTTGGTTAATCATATAATATTAATTCAACCAGTCTTTCTTCTAAAATCCAATGTCTAAATTAATTACTATTGTTGAATTTTACGCTTTTCTTATTATTAATACACAATTTTTCTCGACAAAAAAGTTCATGATAAATATACATCACTAAATATACTTTTGCTTTTATTTTAAAAGAAAATCTTCTTTCTACTTCGATAAATCTTACGTTAGAAGTATTTGCTCCAGTTTCATTCGCATTAGATAATTAGTTGCCATTTGCTACAAGGCAAATGTCTTTGCTTCGTCGCGTCCGTAATATATACGCCCAACAATATTCCTCGAGAGGAAGATGTATGTTCCTCACCAAATTCAGTCGAAGAGCGAAGAACTATGTCGCTTCGTAAATCAGGATTTCGCTGTCGGCCGTTGTCACAGCTGTCATGTTCAATTTTGCACAAAGATCCCTCCGAAAGCCTTTGATGAGCGTAACTCGGAAAGCCTCCTCAGACATTCCTTTTCGATAGCTCTGTAGTTAGACTTGTAGCATCCGCATCTTTTTAAAAGTGTTCGTGTAATCCTCCTCTTTTAACTTCCCTCTTTACTTCTCTTTATCTGTTTTCTAGGCTTTCTATTATTCAGGGTAACCAATCTCAGTTCTTAAAAATTTTTCTCACGAAAAATTTCAATGATTGATGCACAAATTTCACGCATAACATTAAATGTTTAATGATTAATCGTTAAATTCACCGGTTAATAAGTCACATTCATTTATTATATATTTTCGCTTTTAAAGCATTATTTTTCCAGTTATTCGCTTTAAGCAATTCTTATTTAGGTGACTGTGATTTTATCGCGGAGAAACCTCTATTCAATCATATCTATTTGGTTGTTTTAATGGATTTTTCTCAAGGCCGCACAAGTGTATATTTGTGGGAATATAAAGTGTTTAATGAGATGAGAGGAGTGAACAATTGTTTATGGTTTTACATATGTCGATGCGCGATGTCAGTCCAACCGTACCATCATCGACAATGAAACTCAAGTTTTGTGGACATCTTCCCTACAGAAAAGCTGTATTCTCTAATATGTAACGTCTTATTTATGGCACGAGACGACAGCCGCCGTATTTCTATGTCCATTCTCGAAGAAGAATGGCGAGAAATGTAAGCGTCGTTTGTCCGCACCCCACGAGAAATTGTTCCAACGATTTTCGATTAGGGCACTAGCTGACTCAGAAGTACAACTCTACTGCATCTCGAATCAACAATAACTAACTTTAAACAGATCGGATATCTCAGAAGCTTATTGAAGTCTTCTGAAAGAGTCTTAATAATATATAGAAAGCCAAAAATATTTTAAGACTTGCACTTCCATTACATTGTCTGTAGGTCATAAATTACTGATACTGACATTAAATAATGGAAATTCATAAATTTTTTTAATAATATCGAAATTATATAATTAAAGTTTTAAGCCTAGGATTTTTCCTATTAATATATAATTTCGATATTATCAAGAAATTTTATAAATTTCCATTATTTATGTCAATATACTCTATATATTAAATATTTACACAAAAAATTGATTGCACAGAGAGTATTTTACAACCATATTTTATAACATTTTTATAATACAATATATATATTGTGGAATTAATTACTAAAAGAATAATCGAATTTAATAAAACAAACAGAAATCTAATTCATCTATAAATAAGCCAAATAATCTTGAGATGTTGAAAATTTTTACATAAAAGCGAAAAATATAAATATTTTATCGATCATACATATTTATGTATGTTAATTACAAGTTTTAATCATAATAATTAAAAATTGTATACGCATTATATGTTACACAATAACACAAAATGTGCATAAAATACATCACGTGTAACTCTCACAAAATAAACGATTAATTTCGCAAGTAACAGATAATAAATTACTTCCTCGTGATTATATTCTGTCATTTACCAATGTCATTTTGGATTTTCTCTTCACTTGTTTTTCAATTGCTTGTTCATGACACTCATAACATTTACTTCTAAAGAATCTATGAATTATTTAATATGATCACATGAAAAGGATAGTAGAAAAACAGGGGAAACAGAAGGATTAAAATCAAATTAATAATATTAAAAGATACTTTGTGCGATACTTTGCATTTCACTCTTGAAATTAACGCATATTGCATTAGTGCATATTTTACGTTGGTGAGTCAATAGTAATTCTTAGTCTTAACTTTTATCACTTTAATTATTAAAAGTAAAATTAAGATTACTTATTGATTAACCTGTCGTATTATTTTATTATATTATATTAGAACGTCTTGAAATAAATGTATCACGAATAATAGAGAATCTCATCAAATCATCAATGTATTGGATTGTCCGGAAAGTTCGTGCCGCAAAAGATTTAAATTTAATAAATGAAATTAAAAATTTAAATCTTCTGCGTTTCAATTTTCCTTCAAAATCGGCATGAACTTTCCGGACAACCCAATAGGTGCTGAATTTTTGTTACAATTGACAATTATTAAAATATTGAAATTAATTGCGACAATTATTTATTAATACATCACAATGCCGTTCGATCTAGAATCGATTCATTTCATCCTGATGTTATATAACATGATTACACGATGCGATTAATAAAATTAAATTAATGGCTAATAATAACGCAATAAACCGCCTGAAGATATGTCGACCTAAATTCACTATTGTACGCATTCAGTGCATTCTAAACGCATAAATTTTCCAAAATGTATGAGTTATTAATAAATCGCGGTATATCACGATTTCCATTATTCGAATCATTCAATTCTGCGATTCGCATGTCATTTCGCTCTCATCCGAAATTATTCAAACTCAAACACCGTTAAGGGAACAATTGTCGCCCGCCAACGCACGGTAATTAAAAAATAATTTATAACTCCATTTACCCCGATTTGTTTCGATTCTTCTCGAGCAAATAAATCGCACGACACAGGCGAGAACCACTTCGATAAATTACCATTATCTTGATGCACTTGTAAGTCGCTTGATCCTAAGGGTTAATTAATCGTGGGGGCATTTAACAGTCTCATGGGAAATGATCGTGTTTGACATCTGGTACATGATCATGTTTCAAGAGAAAATACAACGATATATAGGGATAAACCTCAACCGTTGTCCACTCGTCCCGCGAATGACAACAGGATGATCTCGTGTATACCACAACGGTTTGCCGTACATCATGAGAGTACTGAGCGGTTCGTGCTAACAAATTCAGTGTCATCGAATAAATAAATATTTGCTGTAAGATAATTGTACACAAAATATTTGGAATAGAACAGTTCCTTTGTATTTCAAATTAATTTAGATAGAAATTATGATCGTCCATACATTATGCTCATCATGTTATTGTAGATGACACTTTAATGTCGCTTGATTTAATAGCGATTGTTTTCCATTGAATTTTTTTTAAAGAAGAATTCAATAATTCATACGTATATAACGTATATAAAAATTTACTATATTTAATAATACTATATTTAATAACTTTTCGATATCAACTGATTTTGACTTCTGTCTGCAAACATTATAATAATCAACTGATATTATGACTAACATGAAACTTTTATATATAATATAAATAATTCATTCATTAAATAAAAATTTTAGAATCATAGAATTATTATTTCTAATGTTAAATCCAAACCTTTATACAATAAAAAATAAAGCTTAGCTTGAATTTAATCAGAGAATCAAATTCAGTAAATATTAGGTATGGGGAAAAAAAATTCGTGGCGTTTTTTTAATGCCATCTAACGGAAAAAACGCCACGAATTTTTTCCCGTATCTAATATATTAGATGTAATAAAAAGAAATCCATTATTTTTCCATTCAATTTCATGCAAAAATAATGGATTTCTTTTTACTACACCTAATATCTGTAGTTAACCCAATATATTTTAATGTTTGTTAACTGCATGACATAAATTCGATGATTTGTTAAAACCATCTGCGGTTCGAAATCCATCCACGATGAAATGTCGCAATGTATCGTAATACAACATGCGTCGCATGTGATTAATGCCGGGAGTGCCATGCAAAATGCCACGTCCATCGTATTTCTGATAGTCATTATCTCGATAGCTAGGTACTACTCTGATAATTAGGGCACATACGATTGTAATTAATGACATTTTGACGAGCGCTATATGAATATTGGGAAAAAGTGAAACAAGAAGACTCGAGAAGATATTATGTATAGTAATTCGTTATTTATTTAATGTTCACTATTGTTAGTTACTGTTAACATACATGTGTAAAATATTCTGAGCGCGCCATGAATCCTATTACCATTAATCAACTGCAGTTGCTTACAATCCGAGAGCTATATTGCCTCGATTTTAAATTTTAATTAATCTCTATAATATGCTTTTAAAGTTTTAGAGAGAGCACAACCTTTCTATAATTTTACGCTTTTAAAGTATTGTGGCACAACTTATATAATTCTAACATTATCTATAAAACATATATTCACTAAAATTAAAAATTAAAAAATTTCTTGTAAAATTTATAAATTCTAATTCTAAAAAAAAAAAATTCTGAAATTTGTAATTACTATAAATTTTAGATTCATTACATATAGTACACATAATTTTAACGATAACCACAATAAATGTTCCATGTATGCATTATACTAGAAATTTCTTGTATAAAATTTATAAATTTTAATTTTCTAAAAATTCATAACTCCTAAATAAATTCTAGATTCATTACACATGCAATTTTAACATCCATAATAAATATTATGGATTAATATCATCCCACTGCTTCAGAAATTTCTTGTAAAATTCAGATGCCAATTTTAATTCATTAGATGCTAATTCTAATTCTAAAATTCATAAATTTAAAATAAATTCTAGATTCATTATACATGATGTGCATTAAATATCCATTAATAAATTCTTGTTTAAATTTATGATGAAGAGCTTTATGTGCGTTCTTGGAAATATATCTTATATAGCTATTTTTAATTTTGATAATGCACATAATTCGCAAAACTTTTCATATCATCGTAAAAAAATTTCAATATCAAGCCATGACATTCGCAATATACGTAGACGAGTTCAAGACGATAAATTGCGTCCCAGATCGAGAGAGACGATTCGTGTTCTTATTAATGTGTGTGCGATAGATAATTTTCATTAATTATAAATTTGGGCGCCGCCCAATCTCGATCGTGATATCGAATTGCACAGTAAATATAAAAAGTATTCGAATATAGTTATGACATGCAACGTAACAAGTGGCATCTGTTGCATTTCATCGTTCTAAGTGCTACGAAACACTTCGTTACTTGGCGCGCTGCCAATTGGCACACTCTGTTCCTCCAGCTATAGCGGAACTTATCGCGAACACGTTGCGTTTTCATAACGTCATTTTTCCGGCGCCGACATACAGTTTTAAATAATTTATTCGTTCGATAGTGACAAAGGAACAATGTGATGTGCGAAGATGTTAACAAAAAAAAGAGAAAGTCGTGCGTAGGTAATTTTCATGATATGTGTTTGCATGAATTATCAGTGAAATCAACAAAATAACTTCGACACTCGTTTAATAGTTTTGAAAAAGTGGCATTCAATTTTTTCACTAAATCAAAGAGAGGGAGTGATCAAAAAGCACACAGCATTGACTTTTTCCATTCTTTGTTGTCATGCACATGCAGGATTCGTTTCTCGGCATATTGCGCGAGCTATTGCTGATTTTTTTTCTAATCACGCATGTAAAAGCCGAATGACTTTTCAACTGATACAGCACAGCTCTTTGATTGTATAGAAGAATTGAATATTGTAAAATATATTAAAACGTATGCTTTTGACACTGAGAGACAAATTTTTGATATTTGTGATTATAATAGCATGGTAAAATATTATGATTAAAAGCTCCATATTTATAATTATTACTATAAATTAATAATAATATTTTATATATATAATTATATTTAAACTTGTATATACCAAAAAAAATATAATTATCCTCACAAAGGACTTTAATTTTATACTTTTCAATATATAGAATATAAATATATAATTATTATTATTACTAACATTAAAGCAGCTGTAATAACTATAAAAATGCAGCTATAATATTTTTTTACAATACTATACAATTATATCCACAAATATTGCAAAAATTTTTTTTTAGTGCATTTTCGTTTTTTAGAAATTCCAGGATACATTATAAAAATAATAATTCCTAAAGTTTCATTAAAATTTTGTTATTTAAATTTCAATATTTATATAATAATATATTACATGCACAATGCATATAAATTACACATGCTCGTTTTAATTATTACGACAAACGTTTCTCCTTTAGAATAATATTATGCATTATATATCAAAGTTATTTATTAGCATGTCCAAATCACAGATAAAGCTTAAAGAACTTTCTCAGTATTTAGAACCAGAAAAATGAATATTAAGTCGTCGGTTTATTCGATGACTGAAAATTGTCCTACTTATTTTATGTGCCGTAACGAATGACGATCGTTATTTACTACTTGAGACTTTCCACTGGCTGTTTGTCGGACATTGCGAAACGCAAACGAGCTTCTACTAATCACGCTACATGCACGATGCAGTGCATAAACACGTCATACGAAGGACGAGCGATACATCACGCGTATCGGTATGCGGGATTCGAGAACGTGTACATCCTCCCTATGCACCCTCTGCATCAACGAGTAACATCCCGTATCATTCGTGATTTACACCTTCTGTTTCCTGTAGCTAGTGCGAGCAGCGAACGCAACGACGGGCACCGAACTTAAATATCTCGATAGCGCGCTCGAGACCCAATATTCACCGAAATATTATACGCTCCGTGTCCGTAAATCATCTCAATAAATCAAAGAGTCACGCACCAGAGAGTCCACGAATTATCGTACGCATTATCGAGTTATAATATCGAACTAAGCGTAGCTCTGTAATTAATGTTTTAAATATGGCAAGTCGCCTGTTGCCGTATGCTTCACAGAAATGTATGTTTTCAAATATATGTTTTTTAAATTTCACCATCATTTGCGAGAATTGACAAACTTTACACATAATTGAATTTATCTTTACATCTTAATCTTTTAATTCTCAAAAACAATAATAATAGATGGTAAAAATATTTTGAAAAATTCAACACTTTCGAAAAATATACACTTTTAAATACACTTTTGTAAAGTGTCTTTGTGAAACCATTTTTTAATTTTATTAAAGATATTTTTTTATATCTCTTTAATCTCTTTATATCTCTTTAAATTAATAATTTGAACTTGAAAACAAAAAATTCAGTTCCCTCAAGAGATCAAGAATAACGAACGAATGTAATTGTTCAATTAATAAAACGTGTGTATATTTAATGATATTAAGCGGAACATTTTGGTTTAACCAAGCCCTCATCAAGCATTAAATAATAATCAATTTGAAACATCCAGTTAAATAAATTAGAAATAAATGAACAAGTTTTACAATTAAGCCATGGTATCGTGGCAACACGCAATATATATAGCTTCAAGCGTTTAATAATAAATCAAACAGACATCATTAACAGTCTAAAGTCTTGTGACACATACCTTAAACTATTAATGATATTCGCAATGTTTAATTTGTAACTCAGAAGCTGTACGTTGTACCGCCGCGATATTATGACCTAATTGTAAAATTTCTAATTTATTAATTTGGATGTTTCCAATTAATGTATATATTTTGCGACTGATAAGGAGAATTAGGTTTAACTTTGTTAAGCCGAAACATTCCGCTTAACGTATATTAAATATATAGATATATGTTTTATTAATTTAATAATTACATTGATTCGTTACTTTATACTTTCGGTCTTTTTATTTTTCAATACAGATTACTATTGCCGTTTTTATTGTTCTTCAAGAGTTTTTTATTGATTGTAAGAGTATTTGTAAGAGTATAAAACAATACATGTCTTTTATTTGAACTATAAGATATTTAGAACTCATCAACATCGAGGAGAACATTTGTGTATATTTCCTTGTAAGAATAACTTGAATGGTAACACGTGGTACATATTCCCACGGAAAATCCTCTATCTATCGCATTCGCATAAGACTTGATTGACGGGTGGTTAATGTGGTTAACCGTGCATCGTATACCCGTAGATAATCAAGAAAATCGGGTTATACGGCGCAAAAGTGGTACTGTCGGTTCATATACGTCATGCGAGGACCGAGATAATTTCATTAGCTTATGGTCACGGAATTCCAAGCGCGAAGGATATACCATCACAATGTGAAAACAATGGAGAACTTCTCCCGCCCACTTGCTCGCCCTGTTCGCTGTTCCATCTATCAAAAGGAAACCACCTGAGTCTATTCTACATTTGAAAACTTTCTGGCCAGGTATAAAATCACGCTCCGCCAAAGTTCGAAGCTAATACCGAAAAGCGCAGCGACATTCACAAGGGGAATAAACGAAATTTGTATTTTTTTTATTAGAGTGAATTAATCAAACTGTATTAGTAAACGTTAATTGACAAGAAGTAAGAACTTCATCAATAAAAGTAACTTTATTGAAAAATTTTTTATTTTTATTCTTCGAGTTTTATCTTAAATTAATTTAAAATATACATAGAAAGAATGAGTTTGCTGAAGTATCTAAAAATTTCGCTAGATACAAATTTAAAAATAATTATGTTGGTCATTAAAATAACTATGTTGGGCTTTTGAACATGATCAATAATACTGTAAAAAGTTTTGACATTTTAGCAAGCACCTTGCATCCTACATAATTTTGATAGTCCAACAAAATTATTTTCAATTTCAGATTTATAAGCTAAATTTTTAGATACTTCAGCAAAACTATTTTTTCCGTGTAGAATAGATTTTTCTATACTTATGTAAAAATTTATATAAACTTAAATTCAAACTAATGCTATTACACTCCAAAATCGCATATAAATCGATAGAAAGCTTTCCTTTCTGAAAGTAGAAATGGAAATTTATACAATTGGATCTCATCAATTATACCCTACGCACCTTTTGTGATATTATTCCACGATAAAAGGTAAAACTGTGATCTCAATGTTCCAGCCTATTAAATTAATGATGCAATAACGAAGTCCGAATACATGGCACAAAACCAACGATTCCAATTTAAAAACTCGCTGTACGAGGAATATCACTCGCACTCGGGGAATTAAAGTAAATTTAGTCTATCGGGCGAGCCACGTAATCCGGCAGCAGCAGTTACGCTGTTGCCTCAGGAAGTTGGCAAACTATTTCCTATTCTTTTTACGCCGTTCAAAAGTGAGAAAAGGCAGGAATTGGTTAGAGCTCAACAATGACGAGTTCAGCAACTTCTTAGATATTTCAAATTTAGAAATGCAGGAACCCCATTGAAGTGGAATATATAATTATATTACATAATTATTTTCGATCTGGATTAGAACTATCTCTTTCGAGAGATTGATTTTTTTCATATAATAGATATTCTTTTATTAATTTGTTGTAAATATAATTTTTTTCTATTTTTCTTCCTTTCTTAATAATTTCTTTCTTATCATTTCATTGATCTTACTTTCTATTTTAAAAATTCAATGAATTTTAAATTAAAAAAATGTATCACAATATGCATACAGACTTTTGAAGCGAATCTAATACAAAGCTAAACGCACATATTGATGTAACAAGACTACTGAAATCAAAAGCGTGTTCGCTTTATTGTTCGAAATTGCTTTCCTTTATGCACGGTCAACAGAATCGACGCAACGTTAATCAATCAAAAAGCTTCAAAACATATGAAAGCGTTTTAAAACACTATCATGCGTGTTAAATGAAAAAAAAACAAAAGCTTTTTAATGTACAGTGCTTGAAATACTATCAAGCACGTTACATCGAAAAGCAAAAACGCTTTGAAGTAATCAATAATGTAACATCATAGGTTTTATCCAATTCGGAAAACGGAAACGTTTTAAAGTACTGTAAAGTATATTTAACGTATTGAAACATTCCTTCTTTCTTTGCATATTTTATTCTGTGCTCATGATATACATAATCTTCCTGAAATGCTTCGTGTCAAACTGTGTTTCATTCCTTTTAAATTTAATACTGTATTTCCTTATCACCCGTTTTGCAGTTAATATAATAAATTATTTATCTTATTTTTTGTTTCAGTTTTGTTTCAAAATGGTCAATGTTTTTTCGCTTTCAGTAAAAGTCTACTGTTACTGTTAAGCATCCTTCGTTTCAATTTCAAGCAGAAGTGTTTTTGTCTTTTGTCCCAGAAAAGTCATTTCTGTTGCCACTCTCTAAGCAAAACCTCCTTTCTCCAAAACCGAATGAAATCGGTTTCGTGCTTGCTCCGCGCAAAGACTGATTTTCTTTAAGTATAAAAATGTACAAGATTTCGTAAAAAGTAATTGTAAAAACTAAATTGCAAAAGAAATACTTTCCGGAGAATTATTACTCTTATATCTTAAATAAGATTACTAAATAGAATTTAGTCCAATTATTCTTCAAAAGCTGACTTAAAGATTTAATCCAGAAAAGAAAAAAGAAAGTTTGATAATTAAAATTCTTTTTATTTATAAAATCCGAAAGTAAGATATGTAAAATTCTTTTACATATCCTAGGATCGAAAAAAAACTACTTTCACTCGAAGCAGTAAAGCTTTCCTTAGCTTCCCTCACTTAAAGTGGATATAATTATGCGGCAGTATTCCTCCTTATGTCGGAAATAAATCATTCCGATACTTCAGCTAAACGTGCCTTTACGACCTATCTCCAAGTACATCGTTATAACTGCGATATTAAACACTATCCACACTCGGTAAATATCGCATTATAGCAAAAACGAATAATCACCGTTATGAGACAAAAAAAATAATATTTTTCATTTATATTTTGTTGTTACGATAAAGAATTCTCGCACATTTCATTCTGGAGATTATCTAGAATCTCGATAATAATCTATAAATACAGTAGATATCTATGCTAACACTTAGCTTCTCTTACGTCGTCGTTTTTCTCCCCTTCATGTCCTTCGTCTCTCTTACTCTTTCTCTCCCTTTCTCTCACGCTTACATATCGATCGGCTAACAATAGGAATTCAACGGACAATCGGAAGGAGAAGAAAGGCAGAAAGAATAAGGGAAAGGATGGTTGCAAACGATGAGGCACGAAAGACATGAAAGACATGAAAAAGGAAAATGAAAGAAGATAGAGCACAACGTCAAACAGCCGACGTTATGAGAGAGTGCATTCGCCATAAATATTGAATAACTGAAAAAATTCATACGCGGCTTCAGTACAATGATACACTTACGAAGATTATTTTATGACGTAATACTCAGTAAGCTACGTAAGCTATAATACACATGTATAAAAAATACATTCAGTTTAATCCATCAGTCCAACTCCGTAAATGCTTTATTAAGTTTAATTAATACTGCATCTTTTTATATTAAGAGGCGAGAAAGCTTCTTTGGTTACGTGATAAATCGTTTGATGATTTGTTAAACTGCAAAGTGACAAACAAGTTTTAGATAATTGTAGATAATTGTAGTTTCAACGGAAACGGTTCGACCGACCTAAGATGATACTTATTATCTTCTTCAAGCAAAATGCATAAAGTGCGACGTGACGTAATAACAGTTGACTTTGATGAATAAGGCTGGACACTATAAGATCGTTTGAACGTTAATCGATGTTAATTACTTTGTTACCTCTTATTAGAATGTTCGCCATTTCCCGCTGAGCGCAAGACGGTGTAATCGTGTTGATTAAAACGCTTAAATTAACCTCCCGTCGGGTCGTGTCAATTTATTCAGCTTCATTCCGAAACAATTTATCGCCGCTGGTCTTTGATTAATATTAAAGCAACGTAATAAAAAGCTCTCACAGATTTCTCTAAGACATTAATGTTTCAGATGATTAATGCTTGAATTATTTTCATCATTTATCTAATTTATTTTCTAGCATAAGTAAGTATTGTTTTAATAATTTTGCATAAATGTGTGTTAAATGTATTTTTTAAATATGTCCTTTTTATTCTTACAAAGAGATTTATTTAATGGAATTAATTCATGGAGATGCCCTATATTGAATTTGTTAATTCATATTATTTGTTTACATGGGTACAATTTAAAATATAATTTTTAATTAAATTTTATATAAAGTTAATAGAAATACGTTACTTTAATAAAGATTAATTTTTATATTAAGCAAATTTCGATATTATTTTGGAAAGTTTATTGTTTATAAGTTAAAGTTCATAAAACAATAAAAATCGACCGGATAATTTAAGAAAATTTTAAGGAGAAATTTTATAAGAATTTTATGAGTTTCATAAAATTTAAGTTTCATAAAATTTAAGTAGCCAAGTTTATCCATATTTGATAGAGTGAGAAGCTCTCTTCTCTCTCTCATACATTAAACGTATTATATTATATTAAACGGTACATTAAACGCATTCTAAGTGATACATAATAAATATATTCAGAATCGTTGATAAACAGTCTTAGTTATATATTTTTGCATACTACGTACGTTGTATTATATTATTGAAAAAATTAAAAAGAAATTATTTATCTGAAAAATATCCTGTATACATAAACATAATTTATTCATGAGATTTGATACTCATAGTAATAAATCGATATAAAAATACAAAGGAGAAGGTAATATTTATTCTTAAGGACCAAATAAAGTATAAATAATTAAATGCTTAACGAAGAAACCAATGACGCAAATGACATTATATATATATATATATATATATATATATATATATATATTAGTTAAGTAGTACGTAACGACGTCGTTGTTACGTTACGTTACTACTAGTTCGGTCGTCGCGACGACGTCGTTACGTTACGAGGTA
>NW_012130122.1:820458-827614 GCF_000143395.1 Atta cephalotes | reverse complement strand
AACGTTAAAATAAATTAAAATTAATAAGTTACTAACGTAACGAAACGAAACTAGTACGACAATAGATACTATATATATATATATATATATATATATATATATATATATTTGTAATTAGGATACCGAGCTGTTGTACGTTCACATCGGTTGCGCAGCTGCTTACAGGATCAATTTTACTGTCGCGAGTAACAGGATGACAATATGTATCATTTGCGAAACGTTGTAACAATCTCAGCATCTGAGTGCACAGCATATGGTGCTTTGTAGCTTTTAAAATAATTAAATGCACGCAACACGATTATTTAATATGAAGTAAAAAGAGAAGTAAAAAGTTTTATGAATCACTTGTGTCGATCAATAAATTTACGGCAATAAAAATCAGAATATTAAATTAAGCTTCATATTTTGAACAATTTAAGCTATATTTCAAGCTCAAATTTGCTTAAACAATTATTATTATTTTAAGTGCATTATTTTTATATGTATAGTTTATGTGCATTATTTGAAATTCATCATAAAAAATATGTATATATAATTATCACGCTGTCTCAATGATCTCTATTAAAATTGATTTCATATTTTAATCTAATAAAATGTTATTAAAAACATTAGCAATTAATATTATAAGAATCTCTATTGTAAGAATATTTTAAGTAGAATATTTTTTAAATATCAAAGTTCTGCTATGAGTAAAAATTTTCCTAGAATACTCTGTGGAAGAATATAAAAGAGATGAAGACGAAGAAAGTAGAATGACCACATGCTTGGTCAGCCAGGCGCAATTTTTCTTTGGGAGTCTACATAATTTAGTATCCTGAAATAAAAGCACCAAAAAGTTCTTTACGAAAAACACAAACTACAAAACTTTCGTACAGTGGTGTGATATAATCCAAGCAGAAACTTGATCGATACATCTTCATAATGTCATTCATATGGTATGTCAAATTTTAACCAAAAATACATCATTCGCATTATTGGAAACATTCACGAATCCAAAAATATATGAAAATAGAGTATGGGGAATTTTAACTTTTAAATATTTAAAATATTTAAAATAGCAACATTAATCGCTAACTGAAAAATGAGGAGAAATAAATTATAATTAATTTAATTCTAAATTTGTCTCTGCATTCCAGAGTTTACAGTTAAATATATGAAACAAAGTAGCGACTATTTTTTTAGTCAACAGTTTATGTATGGCTACACTGCCTGAATTTCATAACTTGAGCTACTCTTTTTAATTCTTCTGTTTACATATCTACGCTGTGTTGAAAATTTCTATTAGTAGATTGTAACTTCAAAATAAAATTTAATATTTTTATTAAGACAATTCGATGTTGTTCTAAAAAGGAAATCCACCATCGATCATGCAAACACAGCATATACTTTTTAATAAAAAATGTGACATACTTATATTTTCATTATATAATCAAATTAAAAACTTGATGAAAGAAAGAGAAAAAGAAAGAGATCAATTTATGTCATAAATATATTCTTGTAATTTTCTTAATTCTTATCAATTTTTAATTATTTTCTCAAAAACATACAAATTTGAAAAAACAGTATGAAATTTACATGAACATAAAACTTGTAGTTAGGATGATTTACAAAACTAGTATGATTAATTTATAGCTTTCAGTTTTTAATAAAGATAATCTATCTAAATAATTTCTGATATTAATTAACACTCTAAATATAATATTCAAGATTTTTCAACATATATATTGTACTCCTGCCCTATATATATATATGAATCTATATATTTTACATCTCTTTATGTGCAAGACATAAATGATAAAACAATAACGCATTATAAAAGGAAAATAATAGGTTTGCTCTCTTTATTATGATTTCAAATAATATCTTTTTATAATTTTTCATCATTCTTACCCTGTTCTTTTCATGATATAATTAAAGAGAAAATTAAATTATTTCCTATGAGCTACATACGAATATACGCGATATATGCAATTTACAATAAGATTTTCAGAAAACGATTAATCTAGATAGAAATTAAGATTATATTAATTATTAAGATTAGTTTCATTAAGACGATAATAATCTTATAAATAAAGTGTGTGGAATAATGATTTTAAGTTAAGAAGATAAGTATTTTGGAAAATGTGAATAATAGTATTATAATGTTTGCCTGTGCTCAAAGTTAAAATTATTTATAGCAAAAATCAAATAACTTACTTTTGTAAGTAACGGATTATAATAAATTGTATTAAAACGCAAAATTCTATCATCTATATATCTCTTTCGCTCTTCTTTAAAAGCATGATATTTTTGACAAATATTTGAAAAGACATAGTAAACAGCGAAAAATTATTCATATAAGATATAAGATATTCGAGATACCTCCAATTTCTACCCGTAGCTTTTCACTAACCATACAAATTTCATTTTTATTCGTCATAAATTTCATTTGATTCGAGCTTTTTGTCGCTTCCTAAATAAAGTTTACTTATCATATCATAATTATCGGATCGTGTAATTGGATAATTATGTGTCCCGAAAAAATACTGCCATTTTTATATAGATTAAAAATGCAAGCGATATGCTAATTAAACACCAAGTTTAGAAATAATTTGATAAAAATGCGAAATTTATTATGAGCTAAGAATGTCGTGCGTGTCTCATAGATATTTTCTATATTCGACAATACGGAATTGATGTCTTAAAATACTTTTACATGGTGTGAATTTATCTTTTGTGTAGATATTAGTATTTATTTAGATTCAACACAATTCGCACACGCTTCCTGATTAAACGCTAAGCAAAGTAATAAGATTAAATTTTCGTCGCATGATTTATTTTGAATAAATTCGCGAATAACAGACAGTATGTATACAGTTCGTAAAAAGTAATATAATAGCTAAATTTCATTTAATATTGAAAAAATGAAATAGAAAATTTCTAAGAATATATTTTTAAAGATTCATCATGCGAAGCTATAAAAAAATCATAATATATATTATAACTCTTTCATGATGCACGTATTTTCATCATTTTATGTGAATGGTACACGAGTTATTTATATTTACGCGGCCATATTTTGACAATACTAAAACAATATGTTTAAAAAATTTGGAGAAAATTTAAACATATAATATAATTTCAACTGTCTAGACAATTATTAAATTTGTCAAAAAAATTAAATATTTTATTAGAATCAAATATTTTATATTAATAATTATTTTATATTAATAGAAATAATAAAAAACGTTATACATTAAAAAAGTTATAATTTCATAATGTGTACAATAAAAAACTTGTTTAAGCATATTTTACTTCAAACTTTTAAAGATAAATATACAAAATAATTGTCTTAATACAAGTAATATAATAAGAAATATTTGCGTATATATTACCATATAGAAGCTTCAAAGAAGCTATCAAATAAGTTTCTTTTTAAAGTCCATTTGCAAGTTTGTTTCTCTGTTGCTTGAAAAGTAATTGAAACTTCACATCCGCGTTTTCTACTAACATAACCGTCGATTAAAAATTTTAGGGAAAGGAGTTATTTTATTTATTAAAGTAATTTTCTAAAAATTTAAAAAAATTTAGGACAGCATAGATATGAATAACTCGTGTTTTAAGAATTAATGAGCAGACGTCTGGTACCATTCTGGTTTCGTTCTCCGTACCATTTAGTGCAAAAAATCGAATAATACAGAAAACGATCTAAAATTTATCTACGAGTTCGTGAATTAATTTTTTAGCAACCGAATTATACGATCGTTAAAGGGTTAAGGGTCTGCCTGCAAGGTCCAATTGTATCGACGTTGTCAGCCTTGTAATTTTTCTTCACAAGATCTTTACAAGATTACCGTTTTCCCTGAGCTGACGATACAAGACGACGTCACGAAATGCTTTAACGGTCGTCACAAATACAGCTTAACCGCAAACCATCGAAGCGAGTTACAGGCCTATTTCGGAGGAGATGGACGAGTATCTGAGATTAATTCTAATACGACTACGGCCTCATATGTACATGCACAACACATCACGTACAACTACACACGTTCCATCGTTATATGTTACGAGAAACTTAACAGAAAAAAAAAAATAAAGAAAAAAATACACGGCAGATTTGCCTGATAGAACTTCACCGGTCTTCGTTGAAGCAGACTTGTTTTCCAGAATTTTCCATTCAGCGCCACTGAATTACCCGGCATTCGGCCTCTCGCTGAAAGAACTCTGCTCGATTTGCGGATGCATCGTTGACGTTTCCATTTTCGTGAATAGCGGGCGTTCGCAGTTTCCCGACGAAATCCCTCTTGTGGTTTAGCACCACGGTCGCGCTTGGAATCGATTCTTATTCACGCTCGCGCTACCAATCGTGCTGATCTATTCGCCGATAGAAAATTTCGTAAATCCCTGTCGAAGTTTTCGAAAAATACTTTTGAAAATCGACAAGCGAATTCAAAACAGCGGCGCAATTTAGATGAAACAGCGGAGGTGATAATTCAGTGACGCGCACAAGTTTTCAGGGTTCCTCTGGGAGAACTATGGTACTAACGATCATAACAGCCCAAACTACGCCGAAATACTCTAATGTACTGCTATTCGCACTGTACAAATAAATCACCGTGTTTTCCTGATTTCCCTGCAGTCGAGGTGTCACACGAGTACCGAGTTGAATAATACGTTACCATTCATATTTTCCATTCATGAATATGGAGAATTAAAAGAACACGTGGGATTACGCGAGAACTCTGTTAATTTACTACATATTTCTGGATTAGTCGCTAAATTGTAACTGTTTTTTTTTCTTATACAAAGAAGGAGAAATGCGTGACATGCGACGTCATTTATACAAATTCACACAACGTCTCTGTCGTGCTGATCTCTCTGATACAGAAATAATACTCTGTAAAATGAAATTCAGAAATAAAAATATCGTTTCGCAAAAAAGGAAGTAGTAAAATATTTGTTGTTCGTATTTATAGAAGTTGATGATAAAATTTGAGAATAATTTCTGCTTTTCGATCAGCTATACCGTTATTCCCCTCGAGCTATTCATACGACGCGTTTTGTTCCATCGCGATTTATATTGGAAAGCATGAGAATAAACGTCACAACGCATTTCTAAAACGTGCATACACTTGGGGCCACAATCTCGACAGCCATTGAAAATTGTATATTGCTACATCCATTGTTTTTACCTTCTGTCATGGAAAATTCCGCAGTTACTCGTTTCCCGGACCAAATCGCATGCAAATTTCTTGATAATCGAATCGCCAATACGATTAGAATGGATTACTGTCTCTATTTCCACGTTTAATACTCTCTCATTGATATTTGACATAAAACCGAATGTATATGCAGATCGCGACAATTTTATGATTTTTTTTGTGCGTATACACTGCTTCTCTCGTGAAAATATAAATATTCCACGCGTTTACAGCACTGACTAAAAGAGCACGCTCTCTCTCTCTCCCTCCCCCCCCCTACCCACCTTCTCTCCCTCCCTCCCTCTCCCCTTCCTTCTTCTCTCTCTCTCTCTCTCTGTACAAGAAAAACAAACTAGTAGAAAAAAAAAATAATAAATTTTGTTCGTTTTCTCCTGCATTTCCATTTCCGTATGTAAACCAGTAAAAATTTTAAACACTTATTTATTTTACAAATTTATTATTGAGATATGTGTAAGTGATAGAAGAAATGAAGTTTCAATCATCGCTATTTTGTTGTGAGATAACCGATTAAAAATGTTTTAATACACCGTTGAAAAATGTCGATCATTTCTGTGGATATCGAGATATTCATTGAACAGTTTTTTGTTCGTTTGAAAATCGGAGAATAGTTTATCGTTATTCAATGCAATACTATACAGAAAGTCTAATAGAAAGTCTGTTCTTGTCAATCATCACGGTTACGCACGCATTTGACAATATCACGCGTATCTTATATCTAACGGAGAAAAATATAAACAGAGGAACATCAGTTGAAGTAGTCATGAAAAGCACGTTACGTGAATGGTTTGCAAACGATTGTTCTAGCTACTTCATATAAATGTCGAGAGGGGTCCAGTTCTATTTAAAGAGTTCAGCCAAATGCCCATCAAGAGATGGAATTACAAAGGACTGTCAATCTACAATGGAGGGATAGACTTGCGCAAGTAAAAGCTTTCGAGCAAATACTAATATTTAAATTCCTTAATATCTCTAATTGATAGCTGACCGTTGAAAAGTAAAATTAATGAAATTTACATTATAATCGAATTTCGAACTATTATATTATATTTAAATCTCTTAAAAATTATTTAAGAAAAAAATATGTTGTTAAAATGTTAGTTAGCCAAATTATTAGTCTCTCTTTATAGTTCGCAATTACGTTTATATAGTTTGCAATTACGTTTATATTGTATTATACAATTTTTTTTAATTGGGCCATGTTTAAAAGTAAACGAAATATTATGACAACATTGAGTTCAATATTAACTTAGCATTGGTCGACCAATTAAAAATTCTAACCTAATATTAAATCCTTAATATGGGTTATTCATATCCTGAGTATTTTTTTCTTTGAAATACTAGGAGCACCTAGTACTAAATAATCCTTTCCTTCATGTTTAATTTACAATTTTATAAATACTTTCTAAAGACGTTAAAATGTATGAAATAATCACTTAATAATTGTTGTATACTCGTAAAAATAATAAAAATTAATCCGGAACATAAATAATTCATGATGAGTACAATAGTAAAGGAAATAAATCATCGTATGTATTAAAGATTAAATGTTTTAATATCTTCAACAGACAGTAACGTGTATATGGTCTTCAAAAAAATAAACCACAAGATTAATCACATTGTAATAGAAATGTCAACAAAATTATCACTCTTGTTTGGATATTATCAATTATTTAAAACTGCGCATATCAGGAGACTAGTAATGTCTCGGCGCTAAGCAGCGTTTAAATAACCACATCAAAAACATGTTAACAGATTATATAAGAGAAAAGCATCATGTACGCAGTGAAAATAAGTGTGCGCAATCTTGGTACACACAGTTTCGAAGAATTATTTGCACAAAACTCGTTTAATGCCGTCTATTTTGATATATGTATACATTTTAACGTAAGCACGTGTGTGCGTGTGTGCGTGTGTGATATAATCCTTCAAAATATTTTTGTTATTGGGTTGTTCGG